>NC_091996.1:5753128-6019516 GCF_044704955.1 Pristiophorus japonicus
CTCCTCAATCTGTGAAAGTACGGAATCAATCCACAGAGGTTACACGACCCAAATTCAACAAGGAATCAACTCGCACAGTCTAACGCCTATTTCACTTTGGCAAAGGTGAATGCTGATTTGGTATTAATGCATTTCCCCAAATAGAAACAGAGCACAAAGGATCCAATTTTATCTTTTCTTCCCTCCCATTCCTCCCCCCGGCCTCCATCCCACTCCAGGATATTTACAGAAGTAGACTGCGTATTCTGCGGTAAGTGTCTCACCTCGACTCCCCAAAACCTTTCCACCATCTACAAGGCAGTCAGGAGTGTTCTTATGTTCTATGTGATGGAATACTCTCCACCTGCCTGGATGAGTGCAGCTTCAACAACACAACAAGCTCGACACCATCCAGGGCAAAGCAGCCCGCTTGATCGTCACCCCATCCGCCACCTTCAACATTCACTTCCTCCACCACCGGCGCACCGTGGCTGCAGTGTGTTCCATCTACAAGATGCACTGCAGCAACTCGCCAAGGCTTCTTCGGCAGCACCTCCCAAACCCGCAAACTCTACCGCCTAGAAGGACAAGGGCAGCAGGCGCATGGGAGCACAATCACCTCCAAGTTCCCCTCCAAGTCACACACCATCCTGACTTGGAAATATATCGTTGCTGGATCAAAATCCTGGAACTCCCTAACTAACAGCACTATGGGAGTATCTTCACCACACGGACTGCAGCGGTTCAAGAAGGTGGCTCACCACCACCTTCTCGAGGGCAATTAGGGATGGGCAATAAATGCTAGTCTTGCCAGTGCACACCCACATCCTATGAATGAATAAAAAAGGTGCAAAGTGAGGTGAGTTTTGCATCTATCAGCACAGACATGGTTCTCTTGTTAAACACTGTACTGTAAGGCCTCAACTAATCCAGGTTAAATTTTGGGGGGGAAAAAACCCAGTAAAAACTAGCCTAATAAATTCAGAGTAAAGCTTGTATTAATAGAGGGTGCCATGGGTTTGGACCTGCAGTCCTCACTGAAAGCTCCTGATCTACATACCTTTTAATATAATAGACGACAGAATAATGTGTCACATTACAGCACACCCATCACAATTGTTACAAAGCTTTTCTACAGAGCAGTGCCAGAGGCTACCTGGGTTTTGCAATGAGTTATAAAGAACGTAACTACACCATTATTCACAGTTATTGAAACTACACACTATCGCCTGTGTGCAGATACAATGAAGGATCTGAAGTGCTTATGCAAGCAAACATAGACATTCTGCACACAGCAAGATCCCACATATGGCATGACACAAATTTTTCTAGTGCTGTTCATTGCTCTTTGCGTATTGTTACAGAATCTATAACATTCACTTGAACCCCTGCAGCAGGGAGATAGGCCTCACTTTAACATATCTGAAAGACAATGCCATACACCTTCAGCGCTGCATTGAAACGTTAAGACTAGATTACGTGCCGAAGCACTGGAATGTGTCTCACACCCACAGAATTCTAAACCAGAGTGCCACCAATTGAGTTAGGTTACCATAAGGAGCTCAAATGGGCAGAAATTGAAAACTACCTCCATTCGCAGATCACATATGACGGCTGACTGATCTACATTTTTCCTCTCGTATATGACCAGCTGCTGCTGGCAGTCCTGTAGCTTATGCTCGGTTAACTTCAACAACTCGGGAACAGGCTCCAGATCAGTCAGTTTTTTCTGCATCTGTCTCCGCACCTACAGCACGAACACAAAGGCGACATAGAGAACATCAAAATCTTCACCACTGCAAACCTAGCTAATGTTTGCACACTTTATAAATATTTGAAAAGAGTATTTCCTTCGATTCCCCAATGGCCCAGTTTATCCAATGAATAACTGAGCCACAAGGCCAGGCAGGTTCCAGTTTTGATCTCTCGTCTGTGTTGAGTTTTCTGATTTCAATCTAGGCAGTGTTCTGGATATTATAATAGATCCCTGTGCCCCCGAGCCAAGACAGGGAACAAAAAGCAGGATTCCCCCAATGAAAGCAAGCTTAGTCAATGCCAGGCTCAGTTATGATGCCCCATGCAGTCAAATAGTTCGCGGAAACTCTCTGCCAAGTTTCATATATCAAAAATGACTGCTTGGACAAGATACCAGGAGGTACCAAGCCTTCTTAAAAAATGATTGTTGTAGGAGGTAGGCACCTTTAGAATATACCAGAATACTAGGCATTAGGCACCTGCTAGATATATCTAAACACATATAAGTTTAAAGTGGCCACACATAAAATGGCTGCCCAGGCATGATGGGAAATCAGGTAGTCAAGCTGTGAACTGTTGAATGTTCAATGACCGAGCAATAACCCTGTGAGGCCCACTATAGGAATGCCTTGGATGCAGGATAAGAATAATGAGGAGAGAACCCATCTCCCGTATTCAAGGCCATAAACCAATTAATTCCCCAGGAAGAAAGAGATAAGAGAACCCATCTCCTGTAAACAAGGTTATAAACTAATTATTTCTCCAAGAAGAAAGAACTAGTGAGAGAACCTATATCAATCAGCCCAAGCTGACAAGAGACGAACACATGGTTCCTGAGACATAAGGGGAATTCTATTGGGTTAAAAGAACCTATATGTAATCTATAATCGTTGTGATTGGCTTGTGTCCAGCCGTGATGGGCTGCGTAACTGTAGTAAACTGTTTGTAACTGTTGTGAAACATATAAAAGTGAATGTAACCGTTTGTTCTGTGGAGAGAAGCCTGGCCTCAGTCTTGTGATTTCCTCCCCGCTAAGCGTAATAAAGGCCGCATCAGCATTGGAACCGACTCTGAGTGTTGAGTGATTCTTCTGAGAAAACACTAACGCTAACAATGATCTTATTGAAATGTGTAAGATTCTGAGGGGGCTCGACATGGTCGATGCAGAGAGGATGTTTCCCCTCATGAGGGAATCTAGAACTAGGGGGCACAGTTTCAGAATAAGGGGACCGCCCATTTAAATCGGAAATGAGGAGGAATTTCTTCTCTCAGAAGGTGGTGAATCTTTGGAATTCTCTACCCCAGAGAGCTGTGGAGGCTGGGTCATTGAATATATTTAAGGTGGAAATAGAGAGATTTTTTTATTTATTTTTTTTTTTAAACGATAAGGGAGTCGAGGGTTATAGGGAGCGGGCAGGGAAGTGGAGTTGAGGCCAGGATCCGATCAGCCATGATCTTGTTGAATGACAGAACAGGCTCGAGGGGCAAAATTGCCTACTCCTGCTCCTATTTCTTATGCTCTTTGTGGTACTGTATTTATCCCACAGCAAGGAGTCAGTGCCTCGTGGGGACGAGAAGAGGGAAGAAAAAAAAAGAATTTCAGAACCAACCATTAGGAAGATTGAGGCAATTCTGCTCAAGCACACTAGATCCAGTCGTACCCCAGAGTGCACCTCCTGCAGCTGGTCATGTGGGAAGGGGTTATTTGCTTAGTTTGGAGGGGGTGGGGGGGAAAAAAGAGGGGGAAAGCGTCAAGCCTCCAACCTCCCAAAACTGAATTAGAACTGGAGTAAGTTTGGCAAACACCGCAGTATTAATCTGCAAAGTTCCAAGCTGGTGCTCAGTGACGCTTATGCAAAGAAGTAATTCTGAAGTAATTCTAAAAGTAGGTAAATGTCGTATAGTAATCTTAACAATTCACTATCTGCTGAGAATTTTTAATTAAAAAGTAACTGTATGCTTTCCTCTTTCGCTCTCCTGGTGCTGAGATTCATGCACCGGAAGTGCGTATCAGGAGCTGAACTATTCGGCTCGAATTTTCTGCCTATTGCATTGTATTTGCAGCACATAAATAGGCCGTTTGGCCCAACTGGTCTATGCTGGTGTTTCTGCTTCACTCGAGCCTCCTCCCACCCTATTTCACCTCACCTTGTAAACAATATCCTTCTGTTCCTTTCTCCCTCGTGCGTTTATCTAGCTTCCTCCTAAATGTATCCATGCTATCCGCTTCAACCACTCCCTGTAGTAGCGAGTTCCACATTCTAACCACTCTCACAATAAAATTAATGGACAGAAAATCTTGGGAAGGTATTGCAAACTCTCAAATTGTTCTCCCAGCATACAAAGTGCTACGCCAGATGCACTAAAAATGAAGGTTTAGCCTATAACTTTGGGCAAACTTTTCCTTTACAACATCCAGAACAGAACTGCCTCGTGACAGAGTACATTGGAGTTCCAATGCAATTGCCATGGTAGTGGGTAGGAAGCGGCTTTTGCATGGGCGATTCCCCCATGTAGGACTTGGGCTCCTCATGGAGGCCAGGAACATTTGCCAGAGGGAAGGTGAGAAAACAAATCCAAAAGCACTGCAGAACATTATAATGTGTGCTTAAGCTGAAATTCACACCGAGTGGAATTTAAAAAGAAAATCACCAGAAAATGTTGGAAACATACAGGGTAGTCGGCATCGGAAAGATTATTAACTTAAAAAGACATTTTAAATCCATGATAGTAAAGATCTCAAAACTTACCTAAGCTTCTAACCCCCAAAAACTAATAAAAGTTGACTTCCGGTCAACTTTCCCATTATAAATTCCTATATACACCTTTATAATGGAACTGCCAAGCTGCAATTACACCATCTCTCCAGGGGAGGTGCTGCTGCGCCCTGATTCAATTAAGATCATTCTCTATACCCGCTTCACCTGAAGACGTCACGGTCTCAAAACATGCAATGGCATCGGCTGGGGGGTGGGAGGGGGGAACTGAATAGCATCTATAAACTAAGCTTTGTAACAGTCAATTTTCTTCTTTCTCATTGTTTAATGGTGTGCAGTCTATCCTTCTGCCTTCATTACCTAAAATCCTATTGCACATGACCTTTCTCCCCTCCCAAAAGATTTCTCCGTAATCACACGGCAGCAAAACAGAACTGATAAGTCTAAAGCTCCAGCGCATCTTTCGATTTCAGATCTGCAGATTTTACAGCAGTCACCGTTTCCTTTTTGTCTCCACCCAAAGGGCAGATATGCAATTTTAAAATTCTGTCCTCCGCACCCCCCACCCTCCTAAATAAAAACGCCTCTCGCGTAAGGGAATGAATGGCTTCCCTACTGTATGACAGGTATTTTACCTGCTCAATTTCCTTATTCACATCGTCTTTCAGTAACTTGTTCTCCTTCTCGGTCTTCTCCAGTTTTATGTTGTAATCATCTGCCTCCATCCGTGTCTTCATCACCTGCATGCATGCCAAGCATTTTGTTTATTAAAAAGGCGTTTTAAATTAGCGCCATGCAAGAATCTCAATGTTTTCCCCCCCACAAAGGACACCCACTTTATAGTGATATCCCCCACTAATAGTGGAACTAAACTAATAGGTTTTGTGCCCGTTATCAATGTCCTTCCTCATTGGTTGAGCAGTAGTTTTATTTGGTTACTTTTTACTTTCATCATCTCCTCCTGTTGTACAACAACAACATTATATAGAACGCCTCTAACGTAGTTAAGTGCCCTAAGGCACGTCATGAAACAAAATTTGACACTGAGCCACATAAGGAGAAATGAGATGACCAAAAGCTTAGTCAAAGAGGGAGGTTTTAAGGAGCATCTTAAAGGAGAAGAGAGGTGTTTCGGGAGGGAATTCCAGAGCTTGGGGCCTAGGCAGCTGAAGGCACGGCCACCAATAGTTGAACGATTAAAATCAGGGATGCTCAGGAAGCCAGAATTAGAGGAGCACAGACATCTTGGGGGGTTGTGGGGTTGGAGGAGATTAGAGAAATACGGAGGGGTGAGGCCGTGGAGTGATTTGAAAACAAGGATGAGAATTTTAAAAATCTCATGCTTAACCAGCAGCCAATGTAGGTCAGCGAGCACAGGGGTGATGGATGAACGGAACTTGGTGCGAGTTAGGACATGGGCAGCAGAGTTTTGGATGACCTCAGGTTTACGGAGGGTAGAACGCAAGAGGCCAGCCAGGAGTGAGTTGGAATAGTCAAGTCTAGAGGCAACAAAGGCACGGATGAGGGTTTCAGCAGCAGTACACAAACTTCCCTCTCGGAAACCTCCAAAGAAAAATGTCTTCCCAACCACATTGCAGCAAAATCAAAAATCAATGGCTTCATTGGGGAGGGCATCAAACAGGAAATTAGGGGTGCATGCAATAAAGGTGTAGCAGTTATAATGGGTGACTTTAATATGCACATAGATTGGGCTAGCCAAACTGGAAGCAATACGGTGGAGGAGGATTTCCTGGAGTGCATAAGGAATGGTTTTCTAGACCAATATGTTGAGGAACCAACTAGGGGGGAGGCCATCTTAGACTGGGTGTTGTGTAATGAGAGAGGATTAATTAGCAATCTCATTGTGCGAGGCCCCTTGGGGAAGAGTGACCATAATATGGTGGAATTCTGCATTAGGATGGAGAATGAAACAGTAAATTCAGAGACCATGGTCCAGAACTTAAAGAAGGGTAACTTTGAAGGTATGAGGCGTGAATTGGCTGGGATAGATTGGCGAATGATACTTAAGGGGTTGACTGTGGATGGGCAATGGCAGACATTTAGAGACCGCATGGATGAATTACAACAATTGTACATTCCTGTCTGGCGTAAAAATAAAAAAGGGAAGGTGGCTCAACCGTGGCTATCTAGGGAAATCAGGGATAGTATTAAAGCCAAGGAAGTGGCATACAAATTGGCCAGAAATAGCAGCGAACCTGGGGACTGGGAGAAATTTAGAACTCAGCAGAGGAGGACAAAGGGTTTGATTAGGGCAGGGAAAATGGAGTACGAGAAGAAGCTTGCAGGGAACATTAAGGTGGATTGCAAAAGTTTCTATAGATATGTAAAGAGAAAAAGGTTAGTAAAGACAAACGTAGGTCCCCTGCAGTCAGAATCAGGGGAAGTCATAACGGGGAACAAAGAAATGGCAGACCAATTGAACAAGTACTTTGGTTCGGTATTCACTAAGGAGGATACAAACAACCTTCCGGATATAAAAGGGGTCAGAGGGTCTAGTAAGGAGGGGGAACTGAAGGAAATCTTTATTAGTCGGGAAATTGTGTTGGGGAAATTGATGGGATTGAAGGCCGATAAATCCCCAGGGCCTGATGGACTGCATCCCAGAGTACTTAAGGAGGTGGCCTTGGAAATAGCGGATGCATTGACAGTCATTTTCCAACATTCCATTGACTCTGGATCAGTTCCTATGGAGTGGAGGGTAGCCAACGTAACCCCACTTTTTAAAAAAGGAGGGAGAGAAAACAGGGAATTATAGACCGGTCAGCCTGACCTCAGTAGTGGGTAAAATGATGGAATCAATTATTAAGGATGTCATAGCAGTGCATCTGGAAAATGGTGACATGATAGGTCCAAGTCAGCATGGATTTGTGAAAGGGAAATCATGCTCGACAAATCTTCTGGAATTTTTTGAGGATGTTTCCAGTAAAGTGGACAAAGGAGAACCAGTTGATGTGGTATATTTGGACTTTCAGAAGGCTTTCGACAAGGTCCCACACAAGATATTAATGTGCAAAGTTAAAGCACATGGGATTGGGGGTAGTGTGCTGACGTGGATTGAGAACTGGTTGTCAGACAGGAAGCAAAGAGTAGGAGTAAACGGGTACTTTTCAGAATGGCATGCAGTGACTAGTGGGGTGCCGCAAGGTTCTGTGCTGGGGCCCCAGCTGTTTACATTGTACATTAATGATTTAGACGAGGGGATTAAATGCAGTATCTCCAAATTTGCAGATGACACTAAGTTGGGTGGCAGTGTGAGCTGCGAGGAGGATGCTATGAGGCTGCAGAGTGACTTGGATAGGTTAGGTGAGTGGGCAAATGCATGGCAGATGAAGTAAAATGTGGATAAATGTGAGGTTATCCACTTTGGTGGTAAAAACAGAGAGACAGACTATTATCTGAATGGTGACAGATTAGGAAAAGGGAAGGTGCAACGAGACCAGGGTGTCATGGTACATCAGTCATTGAAGGTTAGCATGCAGGTACAGCAGGCGGTTAAGAAAGCAAATGGCATGTTGGCCTTCATAGCGAGGGGATTTGAGTACAGGGGCAGGGAGGTGTTGCTACAGTTGTACAGGGCCTTGGTGAGGCCACACCTGGAGTATTGTGTACAGTTTTGGTCTCCTAACTTGAGGAAGGACATTCTTGCTATTGAGGGAGTGCAGCGAAGATTCACCAGACTGATTCCCGGGATGGCGGGACTGACCTATCAAGAAAGACTGGATCAACTGGGCTTGTATTCACTGGAGTTCAGAAGAATGAGAGGGGACCTCATAGAAACGTTTAAAATTCTGACGGGTTTAGACAGGTTAGATGCAGGAAGAATGTTCCCAATGTTGGGGAAGTCCAGAACCAGGGGTCACAGTCTGAGGATAAGGGGTAAGCCATTTAGGACCGAGATGAGGAGAAACTTCTTCACCCAGAGAGTGGTGAACCTGTGGAATTCTCTACCACAGAAAGTAGTTGAGGCCATTTCACTAAATATATTCAAAAGGGAGTTAGATGAAGTCCTTACTACTCGGGGGATCAAGGGTTATGGCGAGAAAGCAGGAAGGGGGTACTGAAGTTTCATGTTCAGCCATGAACTCATTGAATGGCGGTGCAGGCTAGAACGGCTGAATGGCCTGCTCCTGCACCTATTTTCTATGTTTCTATGTTTCTATTACTCACCTAAGTGCCAATGTAGGATCACATATCAAAATTACACAAAGAAGATTTGCATTTCGGTCATGCACACACTTAGATGCGTGTTCTTAAGTCCCCACAACTAATTACCTGAGATTTGTAACTATCCACCAGCCCTTCGTAGCGTTTGATGGAGACTTTCAGCTGCTGCATCTCAGACTGAGCGAACGTCAGCTTCTCCTCCACAACTGACATATTGGCCTTATTATGTTTGGAAAAGAAAAAGCATTCAGTCTGGGGTTTGTACAGGTCCACGTTTAGAAATAATGAACTGGTCAACTACTTTGTGGACACACTTACAAACTTCAGGTCTGCCTTATGATAGAGCATCTTGCGTCCATACAACAGAGTAACCCAGGGGTGTAACAATAGGACCCTTCTATGATCTGCGCTGGTTATTGTGTCTTTCAAATGTGTGCCACTCCAATCTTTCAGTAGGTGAACTGAAAACATTTTACTGAGACAAGGTCAAATATGAATCGTTAAGCTGCTTTATTTTACAGACTGCAAGTCTGTAAACGGGTACAGTTGCATAGAGGTTATGCTACTGGACTATAGTAATCCAGAGGCCTGGACGCGAGGTCAAATCCCACCACGGCAACTGGGGAATTTAAAGTCAGTTAATTAAATAAATCTGGAATAAAAAGCTAGATCAGTGATGGTGACCATGAAACTACCGGATTGTCGTAAAAACCCATCTGGTTCACGAATGTCTTTTAGGGAAGGAAATCTGCCGCCCTTATCCGGTCTGGCCTACATGTGACTCCAGACCTACAGCAATGTGGTTGACTCTTAACTGCCTTCTGAAATGGCAGCTCAAGGGCAATTAGAGATAGGCAATAAATTCTGGCATTGGCAGCAACACCCACATCCGAGGAACAAATAAAAAAAAATGTAGTTAACAGTTGTAATAAAACTGCACCTCAATTCAACTGACTTCCCTCCCTTTATTGGCAAATGAGACAAATAAACTGTATGCCCTGTCCCTTTCATGGGCTGACTTTTTTTGGCAATACATTTCATTGTAGACAACTTCTAATGGCTAAAACTGAACTTCTGGCTCCAGACCAAGGCAGGCTCTCATTTAAAACCCAGATTCCATGATCGGAAAATGAATAATTTCAGCAAACGTTCTCCTAGCTTCTTTGCAATAGAGCTTTGAGTAAGGGAATACAGCACCTTCATCGTCTCATTCTCCAGTTTGATGCTGGTGTTTTCCGAAGACATCTTGTGCAGTCTGCTCATCAGTGACTCCAAGTCTCCTCGGGCCTTGTCCTCCACATGATGGGTTTGGTCCAGCAGATCTGCAAGGCGGCTGCCGAAAAGAAAATGATCCGCATTTCACTTAAAAGTCTATGTGCTCCCTTCTAGTGCACAAAATTCAATTTCTGTGGTCCTGACTTTTGGTCACGCGGGGTCCACATTGAAAATGCCTGTGTAATCGGTTAGAATGGGAATTCGCTATGTAAACAGATCTTGATGATTCAGTGGTTACAGGTTGCAGCCACTAAGTGCTATTGTAACCACCTTATATCCTGTACCATTGTATACGCTCAGCACTGCCACGGGAGATCCACGAGCAAAGGACAAGGAATCTCTTATGATAGAGTCTAATTAAAACATTAAAAACACATAGTTCAGTGTTTACAGTGCAATTTTAGCAGTACTGCACGATCACGGAACTTCAGTTGGGTTCCAACATGACTAGAGGAGAGACTATTGCACAGATTTGACAAGTATCATTCCTTTGTGTTTTCAAAACAAGGCTTAAAGGTGACTTGGGGCCCTGTTGTATCTCCTGAACATTTTATAAACTCAGTAGTGCTTATGCAGTATTAAGACAATCCAATCCACTTGCTCAAAAACACTTAGCAGAGAAGCACTGCACAAAGCTGTAAGCAAGCGCGTGCAGAGTTCTCCCCTCGAGTGAGAGAACACCACTCGAGCTAGACAGTATAAACAAAGTTCTGCCTGGCTGCAATTGATAATGGAAGTACTGGTCTCAGTATAAATGCACTTTTTGAAGTAGAATACTCCGCAAAAGTTACATCAGATTAGTAATATTGAACTCCAGTGCAGTGCTGAGGGAGCGCTGCAGGGTTGGAGGTGTTGTCTTTTGGAGGAGACGTTAAACTGAGGCCCCGTCTGCCCTCTCAGGTGGATGTAAAAGATCCCATGGCACTATTTCGAAGAGCAGGAGAGTTCTCCCCGATGTCCTGGACAATATTTATCCCTCAATCCACATAACAAAAACAGATTATCTTGTCATTATCACATTGCTGTTTGTGGGAGCTTGCTGTGCGCAAGCTGGCTGCCATGTTTCCCACATTACAACAGTGACTGCACGCCAAAAGTAATTCGTTGGCTGTAAAGTGCTGAGACATCCAGTGGTCGTGAAAGGCACTATATAAATGCAAGTCTTATTTTACACTACTGGTTTTTTTTTTTCCAGCTTTCTTACTTGTTCAAGACTGAGATCTCAATTTCCAGCTGACTCTTCTCTTTCGTCACCTTGTTATGACAACTTCTCCACGTCTCAACCGTTGTCAGTGCATCTGCCAACTGTGTTTCCTATAGAAGAGCCAATCAAACAAGGTTCATGCTGGAACTGACATTTTATTTGGATTTCCACAAAGCATTTGATAAGGTGCTACATAAATGCACAAGATGAAAGCTCACGTGGTTGGGGGCAACATATTAGCATGGATAGAGGATTGGCTAACTAACAGAAAGTCGGGATAAATGGGTCATTTTCCAGTTGGCAAACAGTGACTAGTGGGGTGCCGCAGGGATCAGTGCTGGGTCCTCAAATATTTACAACCTATATTAATGACTTGGATGAAGGGACCGAGTGTAATGTAGTCAAGTTTGCTGATGATACAAAGATGGGTGGGAAAGCGAATTGTGAGGAGGACGCAAAAATCTGCATAGAGATATAGACAGGCTAATTGAGTGGGCAAAAATTTGGCAGATGAGGAGTATAATGTGGGAAAATGTGAGGTCATCCACTTTGGCAGAAATAATAGAAAAGCAAATTATAATTTAAATGGAGAAAAATTGCAAAGTGCTGCAGTACAGAGGGACCTGGGGGTCGTTGTGCATGAAACACAAAAAGTCAGTGTGCAGGTACAGCAAGTGATCAGGAAGGCAAATGGAATGTTGGCCTTTATTGCAAGGGGGATAGTGTATAAAAGCAGAGAAGTCCTGCTACAACTGTACAGGGTATTGTTGAGGCAATACCTGGAGTACTGCGTATAGTTTTGGTCTTTAAGGAAGGATATACTTGCATTGGAGGCTGTTCAGAGAAGGTTCACTAGGTTGATTCTGGAGATGAGGGGGCTGACTTATGAAGATAGATGAGTAGGTTGGGTCTATACTCATTGGAGTTCAGAAGAATGAGAGGGGGCTCGACAAGATAGATGCAGAAAGGATATTTCCACTCATAGGGGAAACTAAAACTAGGGGACATAGTCTTAGAATAAGGGGCCGCCCATTTAAAACTGAGATGGAGAAATTTCTTCTCAGATGGTTGTAAATCTATGGAATTCTCTGCCCCAGAGAGCTGAGAAGGCTGGGTCATTGAATAGATTTAAGGCGGAGATAAGACAGATTTTTGAGCGATAAGGGTGTAAAGGATTATGGGGAGCAGACAGGGAAGTGGACCTGAGTCCATGATCAGATCAGCCATGATCTTATTGAATGGCAGAGCAGGCTCGAGGGATTAAATGGCCTACTCCTACTTCTTATGTTCATATAACATTTTACATCTTAAATAAAGCAACTGAGAAATAATATAGCCAAACATCCTACACTGAAACACATTGTTCTGGTTACATGGGCTTGGCAGCTATATTTTCTAAATTGCATCAACTAGTGTTAATGGAACTGGAGACAAGATAATGAATTTGCATTAATTGCGGGTGTTTGTTGGTCAAAGTGAGGGATGTTAATACCGGATATGGAACTCAACCAGTGCAAGATCTCTAGGGTCACTAAATGCAGGGTAAAGCTCTAGCTCCTCTGCCCCAATGTGTCTCATTACCTCAAGCAGCCATGTTTAAAGATGAGGAGACTCTTCACATTTATCTTTAGGGGTGCAGGGCACCATATTCTACCTTTCATTATCTCCCTCAAGCAACTGAGCGCTGCGCATGCTTGCTATATAATCAATTTTAGAAACCAATTGAACCAGCTAAGGAGTTAACTGCATTTAAAATATAATTAGGAGATATACTAAATAAACTCAGGATAAAATCCCTGGTCCGGATGGATTATATCCGCGCATTTTAAATGAATCTCAGGAAGAAATAGCAGAGGCTTCACTACACATATTTAGTAATTCTTTAGAAAAAGGTGTAGTGCAAGAGGACTAGCGGATAGCTAACGTAATACCTATATTTAAGAAGGAACATAGAACATGTCCAGGGACTATAGGCAAGTCAGCTTAGCATTGGTGGTCGGAAAAATAATGAAATCCCGACTAAAGGAGAAAATAAAAGAACATTAAAAACGAAAAATAATAATAGTCAGCATGGATTTCAAAAGGGAAAGTCTTACTTGACCAACTTCATTGAACTTTTTGAATAGGTTACAAAGAGAGTAGACAGGGTAATGTAGGAGATGTAATTTACCTAGATTTTCAAAATGCCTTCGATAAGGTATGACATAATAGATTAATGAGTAAGGTCAGGGAATGCGGAGTCAGGGGACACAGAATGGCTAGCTAGCTTGCTCCAAGCAGAGTATTGGGTAAAGGATAGCTATAGAGTGGCAGAAGGTGGGAAGTGGTGCTCCACAGGATCAGTGCTGGGACCACTATTATATCACAATTTATATTAATGATTTAGACTTAGGAATCAAAAACACAATTTCTAAATTTGCGGATGTTTCGATCGCCCGGATGGGTCGGAGAGGAATTTTCCCAGATTTTCTCCCTCCCCCCCCAAATTGGCCTGGGTTTTGCCTCTCCCAGGAGATCACATGGCTCTGGTTGGGGTGGTGTGTCGAATGTTTCAGTGTAAGGGATATCGCAGTTGTGTGGGACTGACTGGTTGGGCCGGATGCTCTTTACCTTTCTGCCATTGTTCATTGTTCCTAGCTAGATTTATATGTAACCTTCAGGGTTGCTGACCAAGGGCCGTGCGGCTCTTTGTCGGCTGGCACGGACACAATGAACTGAAATGGCCTCTTCTGCACTGTAAATTTCTATGTTTCTATGACACCGAATTTGGCCGGTGGTGGGGGGGAAAGAAATAGCGAATACTGAGGAGGACTGCAACAAATTACTTGCAGAATGATATATAATTGGTAAATGAAATTTAACGCAGATAAATGTGAGGTATTACATTTTGGTAAGAAAAATAGGGAGGTCACATATTATTTGGAAAATAGGAATCTAAATGGGGCAGAGGAACAAAGGGATCTGGGAGTACAAATACACAAATCACTAAAAGTATCGACACAGGTTAATAAGGCCATAAAAAAGGCAACCCAAACACTAGGGTTTATTTCTTGAGGGATAGAATTGAAAAGTAGAGAAGTTATGCTGAATGTGTATCAAACCTTGGTTAGACCACATTTGGAGTACTCTGTGCAATTCTGGTCACCATATAATAAAAAGGATAGAAGCACTGGAGAGGGTGCAGAGAAGATTTACAAGGATGATACCAGAAATGCGTGGGTACACCTATCAGGAAAGGATGAACAGGGTGGGTCTCTTTTCTCTTGAAAAGATAATGCTGAGGGGTCCTTAAATTCCTGAAAGGTTTTGATAGAGTGGATACAGAGAGTGTTTCCACTTGTGGGGAAGAGCAAATCTAGAGGCCATCAATATAAGATAGTCACCAAGAAATCCAATAGAGAATTCAGCAGAAACTTCTTTACCCAGAGAGTGGTGAGAAAGTGGAACTCACTACCACAGGAAGTGGTTGAAGCGACTAGTATAGATACCTTCACTGGGAGGCTCCACAAGCATATGAGGGAAAAGGGAATAGAGGGTTATGGCTGATAGGGTTAGATGAGGAAAGACGGGAGGAGGCTCGAATGGAGTGGACTAGTTGGGCCAAATGGCCTGTTTTTATGCTGGATATCCTACATAAATTCTAGGTACCTTGTCGATGAGCTGGGCATTGAGTAGCTCAACTGCATCCTCACTGCGTTCTGCTCGCTGCTTCTGAGCCCTGGTGGCTTTCTTCAAGGCTTCTTTGTCCCTGTCCCCTTTCTTTTGAAACAGCCTTAATTGCTCTGTCAGGTAGTCCGCCTCTCCCTTCTGTTGAGAAATGGTACGCTCCAAATTCTGAAGGAGTAAAATTAGAACAAAATGAATTGGTCCAACTGGAGACCATTTACTAAAGACAAGAGTAAAATCAAAAATAAATCACGTAATAAGGTAAAAAAAAGAACTGCATTTATATAGCACATCACAAACCAATTTTCCTTGTAATTTTTTTTGTCCCTTTAAGGTGCTACACGGGCAATTCAAAATACACGGTTTTTACATTGAAATGGTGGCAAGCCGGCTGCAAGGGTTCCCTGGAGCAGTGTGCACATTACAGGGAACATTGTTCAGCACATCTCTCAAACATCTCAAATGCATTTCACACACAATAAATACGGTTTTGTAGTGCAAAATATTTAATTTATTTATAGAGGCAAACACAGCAGCCATCTTACACAAAGTAAGATCCAACAAACTGCAATGAGAGGATTGATTAATCTGTTTTTAGTGTGTTGCTGGAGGGAGGAATGTTGGCCGGATCACTGGGAGAACTCAGAATCATAGAAATTTACAGCACGGAGGGAGGCCATTTTGGCCCATTGTGTCCGTGCCGGCCGACAAAGAGCTATCCAGCCTAATCCCATTTTCCAGCTCTCGGTCCGTAGCCCTGTAGGTTACGGCACTTCAAGTGCACATCCAAGTACTTTTTAAAAATATGGTGAGGGTTTCTGCCTCTACCACCCTTTTCAGGCAGAGAGTTCCAGACCCCACCACCCTCTGGGTGAAGAAATTTCCCCTCAGATCCCCTCTAAATTTGCTGCTCTTCAAATAGTGCCACGAGATCTTGAATGTCCACCTGAGCAGGACAGACAGATGAGGGAACGGTGTATGACCTCATCCAAAGGATGGCAGCTCTGACACATGGCACCCCTCAGTACTGCATTGGAGCATCTGCTTGGATTATGTACTCGAGTCCCAGAGTGGGGCTAGGTAAAGTGTTACTGCTCAGTAACAGTGTTATGTATCTGCACTGTACATTACTCTCAAAATAAAGTTCAACTGATAGTAGGTCTAGATGTTCCACACTCAAAAATAAAGACACCACTTGGAACAGCTTCCAGTGGCTTATGAAAAAACTGCCTTACCAGCAGCAACACCATGGTTAGTCACATATTAAGCCAATGTTAATGTTAAGTGGCATCCTTATGCCCAGCTTAATAACTGTAAACTACACTAAAGTAAACAAAAGTTAAACAGGAATGGGGTTGTCATTGACAGGCCAAAAGAACAAGTCTGAACATGCCACAGAACACATACCAAACAAACAAAAGATAGGATAGACCAACAACTGTGAAACAAAACATAACATTTCTGGCATTGCCAGGTGACCGTTTCCACAAATCAAACACAAGATAATGGAATTAATCGAATCAGGGTCAATAAAACAAAACTGGAGAACATTTTGGTATAGTTTTTTTTGCTGTTAAATGTTAGTTTCATGGTGTTGCTCATGGTCAGTTTGGGTTCTGGAGCACGACTGCAACATTTGGACAGCACCTCCGATATTTCAGTAATCCTTCAGTCTAGAATTAGCCTGAATTAGGTCCTTAAATTGTGGCATGAAGCCACAAGCTCCTAAGTCAGAAGGGGAAGAATGCTACCAACTGAGACAAGCTAACAAACCCAAAAGAGAACCGGAGAAAAATGCACAAGTGCAAACGTACACTCGGGGCAACGTCCCCTTCCACTCCACCCCCAAGGCGCGTGGTCACGCACAGGCCGCTCACCAGCAGTTGCTGCTGGAAAAGATACCATGCAGCAAAGTTAAAGGGACCACGCGCAGAAAAAAAAATTAGAAGGAACATTGCCCCGGGGCAGAACGGATTTCTTTTGAATTTCAGTTTTGCCATGTGAAAATTGGGAAAAGACAACGGTGATTACCTTGATCTGAACGACCATTCGGTTGTTATCTGCCTCTTTGCTGCGAAGCTGTCCTTGTAGATGGGCTCGAGTGGTTTCAAGTGATTTGGAGAATTCTGCTGCTGCACGAGCATTGTCCTAAAGGAGGAAAACAAAGTGGCCCAGTAACTAAAGCAGCTGATTGCTCAGCTCCCACTACGCAACCTTAGATCAAGGGCTGCTCACCAATGGAACAGTTTTTTTTCCCCGTATTTCGCAACGCAACAGGTGACGATAAGGCTGTAGATCTCATGAATTGGACCCTGCTTGTTGGTGGGAGCACTGAACAACTTGAAATAAACACTAGGGCCCCTGAGAAAAGTTACAGATTATCCATAGCCCAATGAAACTTCCAGTCCGTCTGGCTCAGCAAGGTGACGTTAACTCAGCATCTGAACTTCTGAGAGTTCTACACGACAACATTGGAGCAGATTTACTGTGCGTATCCTGCACAAGACATTTTGGATTGATACAGAATCACGGCGTGTCTGCGTCAGCTCGTGTTCATGGCACTAACAGAGGTTTGTCACGAGAGCAAATCTTTATAATCTTGCAGTGGATGGACAACCTATAGAAGAGGCTGCACACCAACTCAGACCAGGGCATGACCATCCACTTAACTGCTCGTAACAGCTTTAAACCACACAATGTCCAGGAGCAGGAGATATTAACAAAAATTCTGCTAACGTCTCCCTTCGTTCTTTTAGTGACCTTAATTTAATTCCCCTGAATTATAAACGCACTGAAATAGTTTTCCCTGAGTTACCTCATTAAAACCCCTCCATCACGTCTCTTTATTTTAGTCAAAACTGCCCCAGTTTCTCTAGTCTCTCAATACAAAAGCCTCTAATCCCTGCTATTGTCTTGTTCAGTCTCTTCTGTGCCCTCTCCAAGGCATTCAATTACTTTCTACACAAGCTCTCACTTGGTCAGGGGTGTGACAATAAAAGCAGCGATCACTACGGATGGACATTTTCCAACACTTCGATTCTATTACTTTGTCAGTGCAAAGTCTGGGAGGATTGTGCACCCGACGACTTAACAGCAAGATATCTCAGCACCGAGACCCATTAGTAGCATCGCTTTAAAGTTGCTTTTTGTAACATTGAAACATAGAAATTAGGTGCAGGAGCAGGCCATTCGGCCCTTCGAGCCTGCACTGCCATTCCATAAGATCATGGCTGATCATTCAACCTCAGTACCTCTTTCCTGCTTTCTCTCCATACCCCTTGATCCCTTTGGCCGTACTGCTGCACTGCCATCGTTAGTGCCACCGGGCCCCAAGATATGGATCCCTCGCAGTTGGCGGTATCCAAAGTAAACTTGCTGATTCATTAAATCTGGCTGCCAGGAAGACCCAATTAAAAAATAAACTGGTCTTCCCCGCCGCGGGCCTTAGCGAATCTGGCATTTTTACTGACACTGGCTGTGTGTGTTGGGAACCAGCAATGCTAGAACGGCCCTTTAGTAGCTCAAGTCTCCTGGAAAACTGCTCGGATAACAAAACTCGCACAATCCTGAATTCTTCTTCAGCTGCAATTGTTCCATAGAATTTTAGCTAAGTTCACTTGAAATTGAAGCTGTATTGTATGCACAAGATCACCTTACTCTGTGTTTACAAATTATATGTATTCTCCATAGCACCTCAAGAGGAGCAGAGACACGGAAATCGTGTGGCATAGCTTCTAAACGGAAGAAAACCTTGCATTTCCAAAGTGCCTTTCACAACCTAAGGACACCGGGGAAAACTCCCCTGCTCTTCTTCAAAATATAGTGTCATGGGATCCCTTATGTCCTGAGCGAGCAAGATGGGGCTTCGGTTTAATATCTCATCCGAAAAACAGAATCACTCACTGAATGTAGCTGCAGAGGTATTCCCAAGTCCAAACAATAATTTTCTGGGGAGGTTCCGTATGTGAATTTGGAGGAGAAAGGAAGGAGAAGTGCAGTACGCCTACATCACCTGACTGTCCTCACTCTTTTAGAAGAGAGTGTTGCGGTGGCAGTATACGGGCGTCACTGAAGGGAAGGGTGCAAAGCAGCTCCTGTGACTGGCACAGGAGGAAGATAGTGCAGGGGTCCCCTGCTGTCACCCCCCCTGCAAAACAGATACACCGCTTTGAATACTGCTGAGGGGGATGACTCATCAGGGGAGGGCAGCAGCAGCCAAGTTTATGGCACCGTGGCTGGCTCTGCTGCACAGGAGGGCAGGAAAAAGAGTGGGAGAGCGATAGTGTTAGGGGATTCAATTGTGAGGGGAATAGACAGGCGTTGCTGTGGCCATAACCGAGACTCCAGGATGGTATGTTGCCTCCCTGGTGCAAGGGTCAAGGATGTCTCGGTGCGGGTGCAGGACATTCTGAAAAGGGAGGGTGAACAGCCAGTTGTCGTGGTGCACATTGGTACCAACGATATAGGTAAAAAAAAAAAAAGGGATGAGGTCCTACGAGACGAATTTAAGGAGCGAGGAGCTAAATTAAAACTTAGGACCCCAAAAGTAGTAATCTCGGGATTGCTACCAGTGCCACGTGCTAGTCAGAGTAGGAATCGCAGGAGAGCTCAGATGAATACGTGGCTTGAGCAGTGGTGCAGCAGGGAGGGATTCAAATTCCTGGGCATTGGAACCGGTTCTGGGGGAGGTGGGACCAGTACAAAACGGACGGGCTGCACCTGTGCAGGACCGGAACCGATGTCCGAGGGGGAGTGTTTGCTAGTGCTGTTGGGGAGGAGTTAAACTAATATGGCAGGGCGATGGGAACCAGTGCAGGGAGACAGAGGGAAACAAAATGGAGACAGAAGCAAAAGACAGAAAGGAGATGAGTAAAAGTGGAGGGCAGAGAAACCCAAGGTAAAAAACAAAAAGGGCCACTGTACAGCAAAATTCTAAAAGGTCGAAGTGTAATAAAAAGGCAAGCATGAAAGCTCGGTGCCTCAATGCGAGGAGTATTCGGAAACCAGGAGAGGGCTCTGAGCTAGTTAGAGTGGGTGAGAGCTCAGATGAACAGGACCCCAAGAAAGAATGCAAAAGGCAGGAGGCAACAGAGCAGAGTAGCACTGGGGTAAGTATAAACCACAAGGTGATAGGAAGGGACAATATGTATGAATATAAAGGGGCTGCAGGAGGGGTCAAAACTAAAAATCATGGTTTAAAAACTAGTATTAAAACACTCTACCTAAATGCACGCAGCATTCGAAATAAAGTAAATGAGTTGACGGCACAAATCATTACAAATGGATATGATTTGGTGGCCATTACAGAAACGTGGTTGCAGGGTGGCCAAGACTGGGAATTAAACATACAGGGGTATCTGACAATTCAGAAAGATAGACAAGAAGGGAAAGGAGGTGGGGTAGCTCTGTTAATAAAGGATGATATCAGGGCAGTTGTGAGAGACGATATTGGCTCTAATGAACAAAATGTCGAATCATTGTGGGTGGAGATTAGAGATAGTAAGGGGAAAAAGTCACTGGTGGGCGTAGTTTATAGGCCCCCAAATAATAACTTCACGGTGGGGCGGACAATAATCAAGGGAATAATGGAGGCATGTGAAAAAGGAACGGCAGTAATCATGGGGGATTTTAACCTACATATCGATTGGTCAAATCAAATCGCAGGGGTAGCCTTGAGGAGGAATTCATAGAATGCATACGGGATTGTTTCTTAGAACAGTATGTTACAGAACCTACAAGGGAGCAAGCTATCTTAGATCTGGTCCTGTGTAATGAGACTGGAATAATAAACGATCTCCGAGTAAAAGATCCTCCAGGAATGAGTGATCACAGTATGGTTGAATTTGTAATACAGATTGAGGGTGAGGAAGTAGTGTCTCAAACGGCGTACTATGATTAAACAAAGGGGACTACAGTGGGATGAGGGCAGAGTTGGTTAAAGTAGACTGGAAACACAGACTAAACGTTGGCACAATTGAGGAACAGTGGAGAACTTTTAAGGAGCTCTTTCATAGTGCTCAACAAAAATATATTCCAGTGAAAAAGAAGGGTGGTAAGAGAAGGGATAACCAGCCGTGGATAACCAAGGAAATAAAGGAGAGTATCAAATTAAAAACCAATGCGTATAAGGTGGCTAAGGTTAGTGGGAAACTAGAAGATTGGAAAAATTTTAAACGACAGCAAAGAATGACTAAGAAAGGAAAGATAGATTACGAAAGTAAACTTGCGCAAAACATAAAAACAGATGGTAAAAGCTTTTACCGATATATAAAACGGAAAAGAGTGACTAAAGTAAATGTTGGTCCCTTAGAAGATGAGGAGGAGGATTTAATAATGGTAAATGTGGAAATGGCTGAGACTTTAAACAATTATTTTGCTTTGGTCTTCACAGTGGAAGACACAAAAGCCATGCCAAAAATTGCTGGTCACGGGAATGTGGGAAGGGAGGACTTGAGACAATCACTATCACTAGGGAGGTAGTGCTGGACAGGCTAATGGGACTCAAGGTAGATAAGTCCCCTGGTCCTGATGAAATGCATCCCAGGGTATTAAAAGAGATGGCGGAAGTTATAGCAGATGCATTCGTTATAATCTACCAAAATTCTCTGGACTCTGGGGAGGTACCAGCGGATTGGAAAGCAGCTAATGTAACGCCTCTGTTTAAAAAAGGGGGCAGACAAAAGACAGGAAACTATCGGCCGGTTAGTTTAACATCTGTAGTGGGGAAAATGCTTGAAGCTATCATTAAGGAAGAAATAGCGGGACATCTAGATAGGAATAGTGCAATCAAGCAGACGCAACATGGATTCATGAAGGGGAAATCATGTTTAACTAATTTAATGGAATTCTTTGAGGATATAGCGAGCATGGTGAATAGAGGTGTACCGATGGATGTGGTGTATTTAGATTTCCAAAAGGCATTCAATAAGGTGCCACACAAAAGGTTACTGCAGAAGATAAAGGTACGCGGAGTCAGAGGAAATGTATTAGCATGGATTGAGAATTGGCTGGCTAACAGAAAGCAGAGAGTCAGGATAAATGGGTCCTCTTCGGGTTGGAAATCGGTGGTTAGTGGTGTCCCACAGGGATCGGTGCTGGGACCACAACTGTTTACAATATACATAGATGACCTGGAAGAGGGGACAGAGTGTAGTGTAACAAAATTTGCAGATAACACAAAGATTAGTGGGAAAGCGGGTTGTGTAGAGGACACAGAGAGACTGCAAAGAGATTTAGATAGGTTAAACGAATGGGCTAAGGTTTGGCAGATGGAATACAATGTCGGAAAGTGTGAGATCATCCACCTTGGGGGAAAAAAAAACAGTAAAAGGGAATATTATTTGAATGGGGAGAAATTACAACATGCTGCGGTGCAGAGGGACCTGGGGGTCCTTGTGCATGAAACTCAATCCCAAAAAGTTAGTTTGCAGGTGCAGCAGGTAATCAGGAAGGTGAATGGAATGTTGGCCTTCATTGCGAGAGGGATGGAGTACAAAAGCAGGGAGGTCCTGCTGCAACTGTACAGGGTATTGGTGAGGCCGCACCTGGTGTACTGCGTGCAGTTTTGGTCACCTTACTTAAGGAAGGATATACCAGCTTTGGAGGGGGTACAGAGACGATTCACTGGGCTGATTCCGGAGATGAGAGGGTTACCTTATGATGATAGATTGAGTAGACTGGGTCTTTACTCATTGGAGTTCAGAAGGATGAGGGGTGATCTTATCGAAACATTTAAAATAATGAAAGGGATAGACAAGATAGAGGCAGAGAGGTTGTTTCCACTGGTTGGGGAGACTAGAACTAGGCAGCACAGCCTCAAAATACAGGGGAGCCAATTTAAAACCGAGTTGAGAAGGAATTTCTTCTCCCAGAGGGTTGTGAATCTGTGGAATTCTCTGCCCAAGGAAGCAGTTGAGGCTAGCTCATTGAATGTATTCAAATCACAGATAGATAGATTTTTAACCAATAAGGGAATTAAAGGTTACGGGGAGCGGGCGGGTAAGCGGAGCTGAGTCCATGGTTAGATCAGCCATGACCTTGTTGAATGGCGGAGCAGGCTCGAGGGGCTAGATGGCCTACTCCTGTTCCTAATACTTATGTAATGTGGAGGAAAACATGTTTGACCTTTCTGTGTGAGCATTTGCCCAAACATAAATGGTGGTAAAAACCAAGAGGAGCTACACCAATTATTAGTCACAAGAAACCATTCCTGAAACCAGACGTACGATTGAATACAACAGAGTATAAAGAGAAAACAGTAAGTTCGCTTCAGTTGCTAGTTATGCTATTTATTCCTCCCCATCAGTGCCCACTCACCTTTTCTGTTCGATACTGAATAAGGAGCTGGTCAATCTGATTTTCAATCTCCTGCAACTTCACTGCCAAGCGCTAAAAAGTAACATTAAAAAATTTAATTCAGTTTGTGAGATTGAAGAATCAACCATGGATTCTGCATACCTGTGTATGTGGTGCAATAACCTCCTACCCAAGAGATGACCAGTTTTCCTTCAAGTCCTTGTTTTACATATTTGAAAAGGTACTATTTATATTTAAATGTATATAAAATGTGTGCCATTTAGGACACAAAGACTGCCTACTTCCACCTCCATGATATCACCCATCTCCGTCCCTGTCTCAGCCCATGTGCTGCTGGAACCCTGATCCATGCTTTAGTTACCTCCAGACTCGACTATTCCGACGCTCTCCAGGCCGACCTCACATCTTCCACCCTCCATAAACCTGAGCTCATCCAAAACTCTGCTGCCCGTATCCCAGTCCCACTCATGCACCACTCCCATGCTCACCGACCTACAGTGGCTCCGGCAATGCTTTGATTTAAAAATTCTCATCCTGGTGTTCAAATCCCTCCATGGCCTCACCCCTTCCTATCTCTAATCTCCTCCAACACTACAACCCTCCGAGATCTCTGCGCTCCTCCAACTCTGCCTCTTCATTCGCTCCACCATTGGTGGCCGTGCCCTCGGCTGTATAGGCCCCAAGCTCTGGCATTCCCTCCATAAACTTCTCCGCCTCGTTCTCTCCACCTTCAAGATGCTCCTCAAAACCTACCTCTTTGACCAAGCTTTTACTCACCTGTCCTAATGTGTCCTTCCTTGGCGCAGTGTCTATTTTTGTGTGATTACACTTCTGTAAAGTGCCTAGGGATGTTTTACTAAGTTAGAGACACAACATAAATGAAAGCTGTTGTATCTAACCTCAAGTGTGATCACACTAATTTTGTCATCCTTGCTAATTTTTTCCCTCCCCTCCCAAAGGCATCAATTTCTTCACGGGAGTCCTCCTGTACCTCACCCTTGTATTCGGTGTTCATGTGTGTGCCTTGGCAGGATATTTGAGCATAGGAGACATCATAGCTGAGCATAATTCATGCATTCGTACACAAATACGCAAGGGATTATGCAATAGTGGAACTCCTGAAAACCATAGAAAATAGGTGCAGGAGTAGGCCATTCGGCCCTTCGAGCCTGCACCACCATTCAATAAGATCATGGCTGATCATTCACCTCAGTACCCCTTTCCTGCTTTCTCTCCATACCCCTTTAGCCATAAGGGCCATAAGGAATTTTATTTCACCTAATGTAGCTATTATTGAGAGCACAACCCAAAATATTACACTTTTGTGAAACAGAGAACGGTCCTGGTGAAGATCTCCCCCCGTGAACTGCATTACCAGGCTGCAATCAGCCCAACTCACCATGTTTTCTGCTTCTGACTGGGTCAGCTTTTCAAGGAGCATTTCCTTATGCTCAGACAGCCTCAAGGCATCAGTCTGTTAAAAAATCAAACGGGAATTAAACCATGAACCTCTCAACATGGAGCACTATCCAACCACATCGAAATATCTTAACCAAATGGCCCAATGTTGATTTCTGCCAGTACTTTGTGAACAGAATATACTGCAACAATCATATATGCAAGTTGATGAAAACCTTCTTGGAATTAAATAAAAATGTTTTACAAAAGAAAAATCAAAACATTACAATATAGCTTCATTTTAAAAACTGTCTGACCAACTTACAGGTCCTCCCCAGCCCGGTTCCCACACACAACTGTCTTCTCACCGTCTTGAAAATCCCCACAAAATTTATGTGCAACCGTTTGAGAAGTTGGGAGCCCCATGTACAACTTTATTACATTCCCTTTCTATTGGATTTTCTGTCCTTAACCCTGCCGTCTTGAAGACAGTGACTTGTGCTGTTTTATGGATCTCTTGGCAGCTGCAGTCCTCTGGTGCTTTATCCAAATGCCTAACCCTCCCACTGGAATCTTGGCTTGGTGGAGGGGAATACCACAACAGAACAGAAC
Organism: Pristiophorus japonicus; assembly: GCF_044704955.1. Classification (NCBI taxonomy): domain Eukaryota; kingdom Metazoa; phylum Chordata; class Chondrichthyes; family Pristiophoridae; genus Pristiophorus; species Pristiophorus japonicus. The sequence continues at coordinate 5,778,236 of NC_091996.1, forward strand.
CGAACATTGCCCTCACCTACATCCATACATATCGTGGTCACTGGACAACATTCGGTAGTGATTGAATCCCTTTCTAACCCAAGGGCACCCCTCTTCTAGTCTAAGCCTGCCCCCCCCACACCCCCTTCAACCCAAGGCCCCCCCCCCTCCCTAGCCCAAGGCCCACCCTCCCTCTAGCCTCCCCCCTTCTAGCCCAAGGGGGAGATCAGCCAGCAGCATAGACTGAAAATGGAACTGAAGTTGGGGCATGCCTGGTCTGTATGGCTCAGTGCTTCTTACCACATTGTCCAACAGCCACTTGTAATCAATTAAAAGAAACTCATTATTTCAAACTCCGATGGCTCATTTAAAGAAATAAAAAGGAAGACTTGTATTTATATAGCGCCTTTCACAACATCACGACATCTCAAAGCACTTTACAGCCAACAAAGTACTTTTGAAGTGTTGTCACTGTTGTAATGTGGGAAATGCGAAAGCCAAATTGCCCACAAATAACAATCTGATAATGGTCGGATAATCTGTTTTTAGTGATATTGGTTGAGGACATTGGGGAGAACACTCCTGCTCTTCTTCGAATAGCGTCATGGGATCTTTTACGGCCAGCCAAGAGAGCAAACGGGGCCTCGATTTAAAGTCTCATCTGAAGAACGGCACTTCCTCAGTACTGCACTGGGAGTGTCAGCCTAGATTTTGTGCTCAAGTCCCTGGAGTGTGTTTTCTGATTCAGAGGTGAGACAACTACCCACTGAGTCACAGCTGACAAGAAATAAATAAATGCAACCTTGGATGCGGTACCAGGAGTATCAAACCATTAGAAATAATTATCTAACTCCAAACAAGTGAAAAACCAAAGAGAAAGCTTTCCTAATTGAATGTAACTACAGAACAGAATTAAAATTACCTCGGGCCTGTTAAAACCTCACCTCCTGTGTGTGCTGTTCCTTCAGTAGCTGCCGAACCACTCGATTTGTTGCATCAAAGGTTTCCAGTTTCTGCATTAGCAATTCCTTCTGCCGTGATAGCAGGTTACTTTCCGACATAGATATCTGCTTCTCCTTAAAGTAAAGAATATGAAGTTTAAAGGTTGCACATTGGAAAAATGAGGAGCAATTTATTTGGAGGAGGAGGCCCACTGAGAAATGTAGTCCTCTTGCACCTCTCATGCAGTTTTCTCCTTCCTTTCCCCCTCCATAATGACAGTCAACATTAGAAATTTGCACTGAGAAAGTCACAGACCCAAGTCTACTTCCAACTGTTTCTTGGCAAAGTCCAAAAGTGCACTAGTGCTCAAGGTTACTGCAAGCTCTTACTGAAGCATTCAACCTTTTAGGGGAAATAATTTTTTCCCCGCAACCAAATTGCTCTCTATTTATTCTTCCTCATCTTCAAACTGAACCATAGCCTCGCCCACCCTTCCTCGGTGATCGCCTGTAATACACTCCCTCATGCATCTTCTGGTATCCTGCTCCACAATTGGCAGCCGCTCTATCAGACATAATTTCCCTAGCCTCTGGAATGCCCCCTTTAAAACACCTCTCTCCCAGCTTTCAAAAGCCTCCACATAGCCATTCACTTCAACCATTGACCAAACCCATACTTTATGTTCCACCTCTCTCCTGCTTGGTGTCCCTTGCCCCATGGAGTGATCAATCTTCCTATACAGGAGACACTATAGAAATGTAAATTGGTAGTTGAAGTGGACATTTTATCATTCATATTGTACCAATATAGTAAAAACATCACGCAACGTTTTGTTGGTGATAAAGTTGCATTGCCGAGGCTGCCTTTGGAGTCTTTGTTTTGCTCTTGTTGCAGGAAAGATGGAGAATTATTGGAGAGCACCCAGAAGGGGTTACAAGCAATATTCCCGTTCAGCTGTGCAGAAGTTTAAATGGGCTGTCCACCCAAAAAAAGTTTAGGGGACATTGGTTACAAGGCTGATTTCTGAATTTAGAGGGCTGACTAATGAGGTTGCCTATCTTGAGATTTTAACCTTGGAGAAGAGTCCCTCTAGTCTACCCTTTTCAAACCTCCTATTAGGTGCCATTCTGTGATTCTCGAACTAATAGTCTTGTATCCAGTTTCCAAATTCACCCAATTCAAACATAACCTGCTCTTGTTTTCTGTTTCACTACACTGCTGTTAATCTGTTCAATAATGATACAACCCTTTTATTGAGAAAAATATTACTTAAATTCCCTATTCTCCTTTGACAACCTTAACATTAAACTGTGTTCTCTCATCCTTGAATCCTGCATCCAGTTGAACTTTTGGACGTCTAAAATTCTCCATAGCTGTAAAAATCAAAGACTTCAATCAAGTTCCCCCCTCACCCTCCTCTTCTCCAAGGTTAAAATCTCAAGATAGGCAACCTCATTAGTCAGCCCTCTAAATTCAGAAATCAGCCTTGTAACCAATGTCCTCTAAACATTTTTTGGGTGGACAGCCCATTTAAACTTCTGCACAGCTGAACGGGAATATTGCTTGTAACCCCCTCTGGGTGCTCTCCAATAATTCTCCATCTTTCCTGCAACAAGAGCAAAACAAAGACTCCAAAGGCAGCCTCGGCAATGCAACTTTATCACCACCTCTTGGGTTCACATTTTACTTTCTTTCTTCCCTGCCTGAAAGCAGTGAACACATTCATTTGCCTGTTGTTGGGTTAGCCAATCAGATAGCTTGTCCATTTCTGTCTCCATAAAATAAGCCAACAATTGGACTTTGACAATCTTGATAGTGAATCCACTGAGCCAGTCTCCCAGGAATACTCACCGCCCAGTCAGTGAAAGGGTCAGCCGTGGTCTGGTTGTAACCAGGTGCTTTTCAGGACCATCCTATTACTACTGAGGGGGCAAGACTTAAAACATATCCATCCTCTTGGACTGCAAGAAACAAAAGCTCCTGGGTGATCATTGAACCAGCAGGTTCAACTTCAAATTTGTTCACGAAAATAACTGCTGACATTTTCCTTTGTTTCCCCCTTGACCTCAAGCTCAATATAGACTTAATGCTGTGTGTTTCAAATTTCTGGAAAGCACTGATCTAGCAGTAAAGTCTAATTGAAGAAAAATATTGAAATAAAATAGAAATTCACAGGAGGTAGATCAACATGCAACGAGCAAAAAAAAAAAGAAAAGACTTGGATTTATATAGCGCCGTTCACGACCACCGGACGTCTCAAAGCACTTTACAGCCAATGAAGTACTTTTGGAATGTAGTCACTGTTGTAATGTGGGAAACGTGGCAGCCAACTTGCGCACAAGCAAGCTCCCACAAATAGCAATGTGATAATGACCAGATCATCTGGTTTTTTTTGTTATGTTGATTGAGGGATAAATATTGGCCAGGACACTGGGCTCTTGCTCAAAATAGTGCCATGGGATCTTTTATGTCCACCTGAGAGAACAGACGGGGCCTCAGTTTAACGTCTCATCCAAAAGATGAAGGGTCATGGCCACAGTATTAGCCTTTTCTTTCCAGCACTTTTATTTCAGACGCTCAAACAATCTTATCGAAACATACAAGATTCTGAGGGGGCTTGACAGGGTAGATGCAGAGAGGATGTTTCCCCTCGTGGGGGAATCTAGAACTAGGGGGCATATTTTCAGAATAAGGGGTCGCCATTTTAAAACGGAAATGAGGAGGAATTTCTTCTCTCAAGAGAATTTCTTTGGAATTCTCTACCCCAGAGAGCAGCGGAGGCTGCGTCCTTGAAAATATTTAAGGTGGCGATTAATTGATTCTTAAACGGTAAGGGAGTCAAGGGTTATGGGGAGCAGGCAGGGAATTGGAGTTGAGGCCAAGATCAGATCAGCCATGATCTGATGGAATGGCAGACCAGATTCGAGGGGCCAAATGGCCAACTCCGGCTCCTATTTCTTATGTTCAGCATTTGCAGTTCCCCATTAGCAGCATGGGGAGTGCCGGGGTGATGGGAAGTGACTGTTTAAAAAGACTGCAAAGTACAAGTTAAAAAGATCAACGGAAAATTACACTCACCATGCGCAGTTGACCGATGGTACTGCGCAGGGCTGCAACCTGCTTGGCTGCAGCTGCTCCGTCCAACTCCGCCTCAACCAGCTTTTTCAACAGGGTGTCCTTATCTTTCCGCCAGTGCTTCTTTTCCAAGCTGTGAAGAACAACAGGCATTTTGATGATGCTTGTTATGTGCAGGAAGCTGTCTTCAAATGTATTATATTGAGGACAAAAGAGTGTTGGGGGGGGGGGGGGGGGGGGTGTGGAGGGGGAGAAAGGGAAAAATGGAGCTTTGATTAAACAGAAAGGTTTAAGGTGGCAAAGTGGAGGAAACTGGACAAAGGACACGAGTGTAACAGCGGAGTGAGTAGCTACCAACTGAAGAGGAGGCTCTGGGTAACGAGGAGAAGCCCAGTGTTCGAAGAGCAGTGGGCGAATGCAGTGATACAAGGCAGGAGGAACATGGATGGGGCAAAGCGAGAGAATTGAAAGCAAGGATTTATTTTGAAGTCACAATGGCAGGTGGAAGAAGCGCAGCGTGTAAAGGATTTAACGGAGTGAGGTTGTGGGCTACAGCATTTGAAGTTGGAGAAGGGGTGAGGTAAGGAAGCTGGGTGAGAGAGCGTCAGAGCCTCGGGATGACAAAAGCATGAGCCATTGTGTTGTGAATGAGGAGGGTGGAGGAAAAATACAGATGGGGCAGAACACAACACAATGCAAGAATGTACAGGACCAGAAAAGGCAATTGTGGCTCATCTGGTCACCCCCAGTATCGAGGAAATATCATTTCATATGATCCATCACACTCCTTTACTGAATTTTTCTCCATGTACTTATTCAACTCTCTCTATAATAATGATCAGAAATGTACACAGTACTCCAAATCTAACCGTATCAACACTCTCTACAAACTCAATTGCTTCTAAGTTTTGTGGTCGTTATGCAGCCCAAGGTCCTATATGCCTACCTTGCTGACACTCCACACTACAGTGACGGCTTCAGCGTCCATTCGTATCCCCAAATCTCTGCCCTGTGGAATACCATCCAGCTTATATTGCCAACGTTATTATCCTTTCCTAATATTAGTTTGTATTTGTTTAAACTGTTAAATGACATTTGCCATTCATCAGCCAATCTAACCCTGGTTCTTCTGTATCTGAACAGCCTGTTCCCTGCAGTTTGCAGTCCCTCCCAATTTGGTATCATCTGCAAACCTGTGGAGTTTCATTTCTGACCCCACTTTCAAGTCATTTGCGGTCATTGTAAACAGAAACAGCTCCGACACTGATCCCCGAAGCACCCTGCGAGTTACTTACTTCTACGCTGAAGCTACTCCACATACAACCAGTTTTTGCTTCATCGGCTTCAGCCAATTTATTTCAGGAGCACTCCACCCATGCCATGCCTGCCAACCTTGGGGACCAACCTCTTGTGACACTGTCTGAAAAGCTTTGCTGAAATCTAAATAAACAACATCCACTCGAGTTCCCCATGTCTACAAAGGTTTTTTTTAATCCCCTCGAAAGTACGCCACAATCTACATCAAGCATGATTTGTCTCCCACGAGCCATGTTGGCTCTCTCTCATAGATCTGTATTTCTTCAAGTTTGTCATTCATTCAACAAATGGAAAAGAAAATCGGGCGGGTGTAAACCGACTGCCGTTTCACTATCGCTAAATTCACACTTTTACCAAAGACCAATTTCCCACCCCAAGTGTCTTCATTTTGGATTGCTCAGTAGCTCAGCAATTATACCATTAGCCTTACAACTGTATGATCAGAACTTTAAGTCTGCTGAGGCCAATCCCCCCCCACCCCCCACACCAAAGGCAACAAATACATTTGTATCAGTTCTTAGCTGGATTGGTTAAGTTGTCCACCTCATTATAATAGATCATGGCAGCCAGGGAGTCACCTTGATCTATGTTGCCCAACTAGATATATCTCCTGCTCCATCAGAATCATAGAAAATTATGACACAGAAGGAGGCCATTCGGCCCATCGTGTCCGTGCCGGTCGAGAAAGAGCCACCCAGCCTAATCGCACCTTCCAGCACTAGGTCCATAGCCCTGTAGATTACGACTCTAAGTGCACATCCAAGTATCTTTTAAATATAATGAGGGTTTCTACCTCCAGCACCCTTTCAGGCAGTCGGTTCTAGATTCTCACCACCCTCTGAGTGAAGAAAGGTTTCCTCATCTCCCCTCGAATCATTCTACCAACTACTTTAAATCTATGCCCCCTGGTTATTGATTCCCTCTGCTAAGGGAAATAGGTCCTTCCTATCCACTCAATCTAGGCCCCTCATAATTTGATACACCTCAATTAAATCCCCCCTCAGCCTCCTCTGTTCCAAGGAAAACAACCCAAGCCTATCCAATCGGGGCGACATTTGTGGATACCCTTCCAGCTGAGGCAGGTTGCATTGGAGGCAGTTCAGAGAAGGTTCACTCGGTTGATTCCTGGGACGAAGAGGTTGTCTTATGAAGAAAGGTTGAGCAGGTTGGGCCTGTACTCATTGGAATTTAGAAGAATGAGAGGTGATCTTATTGAAACATAAGATTCTGAGGGGGCTTGACAGGGTAGATGCAGAGAGGATGTTTCCCCTCCTGGGGGAAGCTAGAATTTGGGGGCATAATTTCAGAATAAGGGGTCACCCATTTAAAACAGATGAGGAGGAATTTCTTCTCGGAGGGCCGTGAATATTTGGAATTCTCTACTTACCAAAGAGCTGTGGAGGCTGAGTCACTGAATATATTCAAGGCGGAGATGGAGAGTCAAGGGTTATGGGGAGCGGGCGGGGAAGTGGAGTTGAGGCCAAGATCAGATCAGCCATGATCTTATTGAATGGGGCTCGAGGGGCGGTAAGGCCTACTCCTGCTCCTATTTCTTATGATCTATTTTGCCCAACGACAGATATAGCTCCTGCTCCATCAGGGTGACATGCGTGGCCTAGAGTGGGTGCTCTTCCAGCTGAGGCAGGTTGCGTGAAGGAGAGTGTGCTCGCAGAAGCCAAGGAGGAAAAGGGGACAATGAATTGTAAATTTTGGTACCAGGAAATATCTGGATCTTCTTTCATCATCTCAATGTCCCTTTGGAGCAGCTCATTCTTGTGCTCTGTAAGGACCAGCTCCTTGGTGACCTCAGCTAATTCCTCATCTTTCTCTTCAATCAACCGTTTGGACACATTCAGCTCCTCCTCCCGCTGCTCCAACAGGTGGTTCTTCTTCCTCAACTCCACCTACAGAAACAATGGCTACAATTAGGATTCTCAAGTGGGAATCATGAGAAAAGTGACAAAGATCATTCGAGGCCTCGGGGGAGTAAGTTGCAAAAATGACTCGCGGGTGACTGAGATTTTTGCTGCAGAGCAGTGAGAAGAGAAATTAGAAGTCGGAAGTTTACCTTCATTCCCTCTCCCCACAGGGATATTAGGGATATGAGGGACATTACTGATACAGTTGACAGTTTTAAAAAGGAACTGAATCAATCCCAGTCAAGAAATGGGATTGAAGGCAGATCGGTTTGTTGTATACAAGGGTTTAAGAGTATAGAGGTTTGGAGTTGGATAAGGAAGATGCAACAGAATTCAGCTTCTATAATCAGCAATTCTGAGTCACTCCAGGGACTTGAGCACATAAGTCTAGGCTGACACGCCCAATGCAGTGCTGAGGGAGCACTCACTGCACTGTCGAATGTGCTGTCTTTCGGATGAGATGTTAAACCGAGGCCCCATCACCCTCTCAGGTGGACGTAAAAGATCCTATTTCGAAGAGCAGGGAAGTTATCCCCGGTGTCCTGGCCAATATTTATCCCTCAAATCAACATAACAAAAACAGATTATCCGGTCGTTATCACACTGCTGTTATTGGGAGCTTGCTGTGCGCAAGTTGGCTGCCGCATTTCCCACATTACAACAGTGACTACACTCCAAAATTACTTGATTGTCTGTAAAGTGTTTTGAGACGTCCGGTGGTCGTGAAAGACGCTATTTAAATGCAAGTCTTTCTTTTTCTTGCCTCCGACTCAGAAGGTTGTGGTTTCAAGCCGCACTCTTGAATGCATAATCTGAGAAGGTGCTACATTGTTGGATCTGCTGGCCGTTAGAGGAGGCATTAACCTTGTCTGTCTGTTCCTTTTTACACAAAAGATCTCATGGCACTATTTAAAGAGAAGATAAATCTGCTGGTGTGTCGGACAACATTCCTCCCTCAAACAACGTGACCAAGAACAAATTAACTGGTTATTCATCTCATTACTGTTCATGCGATGTTGCAATTAAAATGGCTACCTAAATAAAAGTGTCTGCACTTCAAAGCAATTCATTTTGTGAAGCACTTTGAGACTCTTCGGAAAGATGTGATGGATGCAATGGTGTGAAGGAACTGAATTAATAGAGCTGATGGTATATTACCCAATTTATTACCATCTTTTTGAATAGCATCTCGACAGTTGATAAATCTTACTTCATTTTTTAGCGATCCCACTTGGTTCATAAGACAGTCAATTTTCTTCTCGTACTGATTCATCTTTCCATGTACAGCCTCCTCATCATCTGTGGAGAGGTCACTCAGGTGAAGTGTGGAATGGAATTTCTCAGTGTCAATCGGAGTTATATCCAGTCGATGGGTTGGGCCCTAGAACAGAAGTAGCATGACAGCAATTATTACCTATAGTTGTCAATTACCAGCCTCTATTCCTGACATACGGTCAAAACATACTGGCAGTTGTTTAAATTATTACCAGCTCTGGGACAATATTTTGTTAAGAGCGGAGAGGCCCTGGAAATGTAATATTCTTTTAAAAGTAACAAATTAGCTCAGCCTGAAGCCAGGTCTGTGCCTCCTCAAAGGTCCCACCAGGTTCATCACCCCTCCGCCTGAAGGCATCAAGTACATTTTGGCGTGTGGTTCTACAGGCATCCTCCACTGCCTACCCCAAGTGGCCAATCTTCACATCAGTCTAGACAGTGTTTAGAGCTATTTTACTGAGGCCCAGAAGAGCCGAGGACCCAGGGGCAGCACGGGCCTGCCCACACTGCACTCGGTCCGTGCAGCAGAGCAGGACTCCGGTCATCCTGGTTAACCCTTGCCACTGGATAAAGGCCTAGCTCTGTCAAGTCTGTGTGGCAGCTGATGTGCAACGGTCACCACACGTTAAAAAAATCCACGCACAGGCATCTTCCATCCCCTCAACTGGAGTTCAGCACTGGAACATCGGGTCCTTCATTGAAACATCAGTGAACTCTTGTGAAAGCAAGTCATCCTCGTTCGAGGGACCGCCTATGATGATGATGATTGCAGAAGCACCACAGCTAAACTCAATCGTATCTTCACCTAATGTCCCCCAAGGTGCAATCCCAATTGGATTCACAGACACTGAAAGAATAGGAGCCATGGCCAAATTTCCCCATCACATTCGGAGTGCGGAGGCCAATCGTTGCTAACTCAGCACAGACCAGAGACTGAGGCTGGGACCATCCTGGTTTTTACGGCTCAGCTATTCACTGGCTTAAGGGCAGCCATTTTTTGTTATTAAAGTTCAAGTTTTTAATTCTCCTTCAGCTCTTTCCTCCATCTCACTAAGTTTCCATGGTACCAGATATGAACTTCTCCCAATACTGCTCTCTTACTGGGCTCTCACTGCAAGTGTAAGTAGGTGAACATTGGGTAGGCAGAGGTGAGCTCAGCGGTGATGCTTCTGCAGTGAATTAGCCCATTAACACCATCAAGTGCCAGGAATTGACTCCTCAGATTTTCTCTGTATTCTTGAGGGAAAAGGGATACAGTTCTGTTCAGCATCACCCACCAAATGAAATCAGGAAAGTACCATGTAGCATGTTAAAGCCACAGGCCAGAATGAACTCATTGCACAGTAAAAGGATATACAAATGTGACAACAACAGCGGGTCAGACACTGGGTATTCTGCGACAAGTGTCTCACCTCCTGACTTCCCAAAGACTTTCCACAAGGCACAAGTCAGGAGTGTGATGGAATATTCTCCACTTGCCTGGATGAGTGCAGCTCCAATATAACTCAAGAAGCACGGCACCATCCAGGATAAAGAAGCCCACTTGATTGGCACCCCATCCACCACCTTCAACATTCAAATCCTCCAACACCAGCTCATCGTGGCTGCAGTGTGTACCATCGACAAGATGCACTGCAGCAACTCGCCAAGGCTTCTTCGGCAGCACCTCCACCATCTAGAAGGACAAGGGCAGCAGGCGTATGGGAGCACCATCAGCTGCAAGTTCCCCTCCACTTTACACACCATCTTGACTTGGAAATATATCACCGCTCCTTCATCGTCGAACTCCTGGAACTCCCTCCCCAGTTGTGGGAGCACCTTCACAAGGACTACAACGGTTGAAGGCGTCAGCTCATCACCACCTTCTCAAGGACAATTAGGGATGGGCAATAAATGCTGGCCTTGCTAGCAATGTCCACATCCCGGAACGAATTAAAAAAAACAGACTAGCATTAGCCTACCCAATCTATCATATACCTATACAAGTCATGCTTTTGAAATACTGTGTGTTCACTGGAAGAGGGAGAGGCTTTATTTAGAGTGTTGTGGGAAACTGAGTGGGACAACAGGAAGAGCAGAGAAATACTTATAAGCAGCAATTACATTAAATGGGTGCGAGATGGCCTTTTCTAGAGGCTCTCGAACTATTCATCTTTGGAGTCAGATTGACACCAGACTTACGTGAAGACTTTTCTGTCACTGTGAAGCAGAAACTACAGTATAACTGCCATCTTTATTACAAAAACACAAACATGGCCAAAGAATCTTTGGTACAAACCTCCCATTTGTAGCCAACTTCCCTTATTGACGTTTTGCCTGGTGGAATCCACGGGACCTTGGCCTTCACCTTACTGGTTGCTCGTAGGTTGCCGCATTCCCATGCTCCTTTCAGCCTTTGCTACACATTAAAAAGGGGAAAAAGTTAAACAGCGCAGTAAGTTGTCTCATTTTAATCGAGGACATTTTGTCCAAGAACAATCCTTTGCAAACTGCAGTCTGCTGGCGCAGTTATTGGCTGGAGAAAATGGTGCAGACGTGAAACTACAATTGTCATTCAAAATAACAAGTGTCATGAATACCGATTTAAGTAAAAGAAATGCAATTTCTGTTAATTAAATAAATTTCAATCTTAAAGAGACGGGGGTGGGAAAGGAAGAAGAGGAGAGAGTGAGTATGAGATAGGTAGACTCAGAACGTGCACAAGTAGGCAAGCCCACAAGGCAGCAGGTGAGAGAGACACATGGACTATATATATTTTTTTTTTAAACTATAGCCAAGTGATTACCTGGACTTTCTTTGCTGGTTTTGGGCTCCTTTTAACGTGAACATGAACAGGTGTAGTTTCATCGATGTGAACATGGAGCAGAGGGGAGGTTCTGGTTTTCATTTCTCTTCTCAGCTGATCCGAAGGAACACAAAAGAATCAGATTACTTTTGCCTCATCTTCTAAGGATTGAGGGGGTTTATAAGAGAAATGTTTCTTTCATACAGAATGCAGGATAGCACAATGAAACACCACCTTTAGGACTTGGTTGAATTCAGCCCATACTGGGATACACAGCAACACACAATGAGTAAAGATGATTTCCTTTCCAACCCCACAAGGATCAAGTTGCTCCAAACCAACTCATAAGTCGATCCAAACTGCCAGTCCACTCCAATGTTACTGGAGTTGCTCCAGAACACTCACATCCACCCTTCCCTTTGGGGAATCTAGGACTAGCGGGGCATAGTCTAAAAATTAGAACCAGACCTTTCAGGAATGAAATTAGGAAACACTTCTACACTTGTAAAGAGCGGTAGAGGTTTGGAACTCTCTTCTGCAAACGGCAACCGATGCTAGATCAATTGTTAATTTAAAATCGGAGATTATCATTTTTGTTAACCAAAGGTGTTAAGGGATATGGGGCAAAGGTGGATAGATGGGGTTAGGCCACAGATCAGCCATGATCTCATTGAATGGCGGAACAGGCTCGAGGGGCTAAATGGTCTACTCCTGTTCCTATGTTCCTAAAACTCTGCACAAATGAAATTTTTTGCAATGCCACTCCCAACCACATGATTTAAAGCAGCTACAAAACAGACAAAGGCACGAAACACTTGCATTTATATAGCATCTCATTCTCAAGAGTTACTTTAAAATTCAGTGACTGCCCTGCAAAGGCAGCAGCATTCTACACCAAGCAAGATTCCACAAAGAGAGATGAGATGAATGACCAGTCAATTGGTTTCTGGTTGAGGGAGAAATGTTGGGAAACACTGGGATAACCTTCGAATAGTGCTAGAATATCCACCTGAAGCAGAAAAACAGGCATACACAGCCTCAGTGCAACACATCATCCAAAGCACAGCACCTCTTACAATGCAGCACCCCCTCAAGTACTGCACGGAAATATTAGCCTCGGTTTGTGCTCAATTCCTGGGAATAGATGACTCTTCACAGCAACAATTTATTCCCAGTAAAACATTTTTAACCAGGTCCATTTTAGAGTTTAAAAAAAAACTGCAATAAATTCTAATCTTCCTCATATATTAATCTATTACTTAAAATGTACACTGGATATTAAACACCAAGCACCTTGTGAAATGTTAACCACAGAAATATAGCAGAGTCAAAACACAAAAAGCAAGCAGTAAAGAAAAAGACACTGGCAGTAATTATACTTTTACACCCTGTCCTGCAGGGAAAGTGATTTGTTGCAGCAAGTGATGCTATTACTCAGATCCCAGCAGGTTTATTACTATAGGAGCTATTTGATGCAAAATTGGATCATCTCTCGACAACAGTAAAGTTTGCCAGACGTCAGACAGCACCAAATCATTTGCCAAACAGGAATTCACTTTCACACTCATTAATCAGTGATACATCATAGATTCACGGGAATTAATTCTAAATGATACCTCATCAAGGGCATACATTACAGTTCAGTGTAAAATAGTCTCATAACATTGTGGAAATCACTTCTTCCCAATCCCAAAACACACACACTCAAATAATATAAGCAACACTTCATCATAATAGATAGTGAGACTGACATTATTGTCACAGGTGGTTAATTGGAACACCTCCATTGCCAAATGAGATAAATCTGATTTTTTTGCCCTCTTAAAAACACATACAGATTTTACAACTAATGCACAATCACAAGTTCACCAATACTTAAACAAATGTATAAAGTATTCAAACAATTTTCTTTCCTTCTCTGCAGTACCAAAGCAAACAGGCTCCAAAGTCCTGGAAGAGTACATATTATCTCACGTCTTCTTTATGTTATATTATTTTTAAATAGTTTTTTTTTGGCTGCAATCTCGGAAAACTCAAGCCTCCTGGGAATTTCATACTTTTCAGGAGACTCTTTAGTTTCCCCCAAGTTATACAATCACTTTTGTACCAAGTCACATCCAAAACCAATTTGCAACATAACATATGTTTGAAAGAAGGGTTCATTCAAACCTGACTGGGGAAAGTAACCAGCTGTAGTATGTCCCCGACACTCAACCACAGAGACTTGAGCACATAATCCAAGCCGACACTCCAGTGTGGTACCGAGGGAGTGTTGCACTGCTGTCCTTTGGAAACAGTGTTGTAGGTCCCATCTGCCTGTTCCGATCAGTATCAGAGTTGGGTTTGACTGACTTTGGGGGGGCAGGGAGGGGGCGAACTCAAGATTCTGCCCAAAAGGAAGGAAGGGGACCGAATTGGGAACTGGGGAACGTCGAGGCACCTGGTCCAAACCAGAGTGTGGAAGTGTACGGACTCGTACGGGAGAACCTCCCCCCCCGCACACACCGGCCGCCCCAACCCCCCCCCCCCCACACCACCCACAACCCCGACCCCCCCCACACTGTCCACCAGCCCCCCCACCCACCCACACCGTCCACCACACCGCCCACCACCCCCCCTACCCACACCGCCCACCCCCTCCCCCCCGACTACTGCACACACCCATGCCCTCCGCCAATTACCCCGCACACACCAGCACCCCCCACTACCCCGCGCACACCAGCACCCCCCCCCCACACCAACCCCCCCCCCCCCCCCCCACTATCTCACACACACCAACCCCCCATTCCACACTCCGACTACCCCACGCGCCCATTCCACCCTCCGACTGCCCCACGCGCCTGCTCCACCCTCCGACTGCCCCACGCGCGCGCGCCACCCCGACTGCCCCTATGAATTTGACCCTACTGGTTGGTGGAATCACTGAACAACTTGAAATAAATAACAGTAGGGCCCCGAAGAAAAGTTACAGATTATCCTTAGCCCAATGCAACTTCAAGTCCGTCTGGCTCAGCAAGGTGACATTAACTCAGCATTTGAACTTCTGAGAGTTCTACGCGACAACATTGGAGCAGATTTGCAGTGTGTATTCTGCACAAGACATTTTGGATTGATACAGAATCACGGCGTATCTGCATCAGCTCGTTGTCGTGGCACTAACAGAGGTTTGTCACAAGAGCAAATCTTGTTTTATAATCTTGCACTGGATGAACAACCTACAGAAGAGGCTGCACACCAACTCAGACCAGGGCATGACCATCCACTTTACTGCTCGTAACAGCTTTAAACCACACAATGTCCAGGAGCAGGAGATATTAACAACAAAAATTCTGCTAACGTCTCCCTTCGTTCTTTTAGTGACCTTAATTTAATTCCCCTGAATTATAGATGCACTGAAATAGTTTTCCCTGAGTTACCTCATTAAAACCCCTCCATCACGTCTCTTTATTCTGGACAAAACTGCCCCAGTTTCTCTAGTCTCTCAATACAAAAGCCTCTAATCCCTGCTATTGTCTTGTTCAGTCTCTTCTGCGCCCTCTCCAAGGCATTCAATTACTTTCTACACAAGCTCTCACCTGGTCAGGGGTGTGACAATAAAAGCAGCGATCACTACTTTGGATGGACATTTTCCAACACTCCGATTCTATTACTTTGTCAGTGCAAAGTCTTATTGATTGCCATTCCATAAGATCATGGCTGATCATTCAACCTCAGTACCCCTTTCCTGCTTTCTCTCCATACCCCTTGATCCCTTTGGCCGTACTGCTGCACTGCCATCGTTAGTGCCACCGGGCCCCAAGATATGGATCCCTCGCAGTTGGCGGTAACCAAAGTAAACTTGCTGATTCATTAAATCTGGCTGCCAGGAAGACCCAATTAAAAAATAAACTGGTCTTCCCCGCCGCGGTCCCTTAGCGAATCTGGCATTTTTACTGACACTGGTTGTGTGTGTTGGGAACCAGCAACGGCACTTTAGCAGCTCAAGTCTCCTGGAAAACTGCTCGGATAACAAAACTCGCACAATCCCGAATTCTCCTTCAGCTGCAATTGTTCCATAGAATTTTAGCTAAGTTCAATTGACATTGAAGCTGTATCGTATGCACAAGATCACCTTACTCTGTGTAATAGAATCGGTGTGTTGGAAAATGTCAATCCAAAGTAGTGATCGCTGCTTTTATTGTCACACCCCTGACCAGGTAATAAGGTGGATGAATTAACTGTGTAAATAGATGTTAACGGATATGATGTGATTGGGATTAGAGACGTGGCTCCAGGATGATCAGGGCTGGGAACTCAACATCTAAGGATATTCAACATTCAGGAAAGATAGAATAAAAGGAAAAGGAGGTGGGGTAGCATTGCTGGTTAAAGAGGAGATTAATGCAATAGTTAGGAAGGACATTAGCTTGGATGATGTGGAATCTATATGGGTAGAGCTGCAGAACACCAAAGGGCAAAAAACGTTAGTGGGAGTTGTGTACAGACCTCCAAACAGTAGTAGTGATGTTGGGGAGGGCATCAAACAGGAAATTAGGGGTGCATGCAATAAAGGTGCAGCAGTTATCATGGTGACTTTAATATGCATATAGATTGGGCTAACCAAACTGGAAGCAATACGGTGGAGGAGGATTTCCTGGAGTGCATAAGGGATGGTTTTCTAGACCAATATGTCGAGGAACCAACTAGGGGGGAGGCCATCTTAGACTGGGTGTTGTGTAATGAGAGAGGATTAATTAGCAATCTCGTTGTGCGAGGCCCCTTGGGTAAAAGTGACCATAATATGGTGGAATTCTACATTAGGATGGAGAATGAAACAGTTAATTCAGAGACCATGGTCCAGAACTTAAAGAAGGGTAACTTTGAAGGGATGAGGTGTGAATTGGCTAGGATAGATTGACGAATGATACTTAAGGGGTTGACTGTGGATGGGCAATGGCAGACATTTAGAGACCGCATGGATGAACTACAACAATTGTACATCCCTGTCTGGCGTAAAAATAAAAAAGGGAAGGTGGCTCAACCGTGGCTATCAAGGAAAATCAGGGATAGTATTAAAGCCAAGGAAGTGGCATACAAATTGGCCAGAAATAGCAGTGAACCCAGGCACTGGGAGAAATTTAGAACTCAGCAGAGGAGGACAAAGGGTTTGATTAGGGCAGGGAAAATAGAGTATGAGAGGAAGCTTGCAGGGAACATTAAGACGGATTGCAAAAGTTTCTATAGATATGTAAAGAGAAAAAGGTTAGTAAAGACAAACATAGGTCCCCTACAGTCAGAATCAGGGGAAGTCATAACGGGGAACAAAGAAATGGCGGACCAATTGAACAAGTACTTTGGTTCGGTATTCACCAAGGAGGACACAAACAACCTTCCGGATATAAAAGGGGTCAGAGAGTCTAGTAAGAAGGAGGAACTGAGGGAAATCCTTATTGGTCGGGAAATTGTGTGGAGGAAATTGATGGGATTGAAGGCCGATAAATCCCCAGGGCCTGATGGACTGCATCCCAGAGTACTTAAGGAGGTGGCCTTGGGAATAGCGGATGCATTGACAGTCATTTTCCAACATTCCATAGACTCTGGATCAGTTCCTATGGAGTGGAGGGTAGCCAATGTAACCCCACTTTTTAAAAAAAGGAGGGAGAGAGAAAACAGGGCATTATAGACCGGTCAGCCTGACCTCAGTAGTGGGTAAAATTATGGAATCAATTATTAAGGATGTCATAGCAGCGCATTTGGAAAAGGTGACATGATAGGTCCAAGTCAGCATGGATTTGTGAAAGGGAAATCATGCTTGACAAATCTTCTGGAATTTTTTGAGGATGTTTCCAGTAGAGTGGACAAGGGAGAACCAGTTGATGTGGTGTATTTGGACTTTTAGAAGGGTTTTGACAAGGTCCCACACAAGAGATTAATGTGCAAAGTTAAAGCACATGGGATTGGGGGTAATGTGCTGACGTGGATTGAGAACTGGTTGTCAGACAGAAAGCAAAGAGTAGGAGTAAATGGGTACTTTTCAGAATGGCAGGCAGTGACTAGTGGGTTACCGCAAGGTTCTGTGCTGGGGCCCCAGCTGTTTACATTGTACATTAATGATTTAGACGAGGGGATTAAATGTAGTATCTCCAAATTTGCGGATGACACTAAGTTGGGTGGCAGTGTGAGCTGCGAGGAGGATGCTATGAGGCTGCAGTGACTTGGATAGGTTAGGTGAGTGGGCAAATGCATGGCAGATGAAGTATAATGTGGATAAATGTGAGGTTATCCACTTTGGTGGTAAAAACAGAGAGACACACTATTATCTGAATGGTGAGAGATTAGGAAAAGGGAAGGTGCAACGAGACCTGGGTGTCATGGTACATCAGTCATTGAAGGTTGGCATGCAAGTACAGCAGGCGGTTAAAAAAGCAAATGGCATGTTGGCCTTCATAGCGAGGGGATTTGAGTACAGGGGCAGGGAGGTGTTACTACAGTTGTACAAGGCCTTGGTGAGGCCACACCTGGAGTATTGTGTACAGTTCTGGTCTCCTAACTTGAGGAAGGACATTCTTGCTATTGAGGGAGTGCAGCGAAGGTTCACCAGACTGATTCCCGGGATGACAGGACTGACATATCAAGAAAGACTGGATCAACTGGGCTTGTATTCACTGGAGTTCAGAAGAAACGTTTAAAATTCTGATGGGTTTAGACAAATTAGATGCAGTAAGAATGCTCCCAATGTTGGGGAAGTCCAGAACCAGGGGTCAAAGTCTGAGGATAAGGGGTAAGCCATTTAGGACCGAGATGAGGAGAAACTTCTTCACCCAGAGTGGTGAACCTGTGGAATTCTCTACCACAGAAAGTTGTTGAGGCCAATTCACTAAATATATTCAAAAGGGAGTTAGATGTAGTCCTTGCTACTAGGGGGATCAAGGGGTATGGCGAGAAAGCAGGAATGGGGTACTGAAGTTGCATGTTCAGCCATGAACTCATTGAATGGCGGTGCAGGCTCGAAGGGCCGAATGGCCTACTCCTGCACTTATTTTCTATGTTTACAAATTATATGTATTCCCCATGGCACCTCAACAGGAGCAGACACACGGAAATCGTGTGGCATAGCTTCTAAACGGAAAAAAGCCTTGCATTTCTAGAGCGCTTTTCACAACCTAAGGACACCAGGGAGAACTCCCCTGCTCTTCTTCAAAATAGTGTCATGGGATCTCTTACGTCCACCTGAGCGAGCAAGATGGGGCTTCGGTTTAATATCTCATCCGAAAAACAGAATCACTCATTGAATGTAGCTGCAGAGATATTCCCACGTCCAAACAATAATTTTGTGGGTAGGTTTCGTATGTGAATTTGGAGGAGAAAGGAAGGAGAAGTGCAGTACGCCCACATGACCTGACTGTCCTCACTCTTTTAGAAGAGTGTTGCGGTGGCAGTATACGGGCGTCACTGAAGGGAAGGGTGCAAAGCAGCTCCTGTGACTGACACAATGTGGAGGAAAACGTGTTTGACCTTTCTGTGTGAGCATTTGCCCAACGTAAATTGTGGTTAAAAACCAAGAGGAGCTACACCAATTATTAGTCACAAGAAACCATTCCTGAAACCAGACATAGGATTGAATACAACAGATTATAAAGAGAAAACAGTAAGTTCGCTTCAGTTGCTAGTTATGCTATTTATTCCTCCCCATCAGTGCCCACTCACCTTTTCTGTTCGATACTGAATAAGGAGCTGGTCAATCTGATTTTCAATCTCCTGCAACTTCACTGCCAAGTGCTAAAAAGTAACATTAAAAAATGTAATACAATTTCTGAGATTGAACAATCCCCCATGGTTTCTGCATACCTGCGTATGTGGTGCAATAACCTCCTACCCAAGAGATGACCAGTTTTCCTTCAAGTTCTTGTTTTACATATTTGAAAAGATACTATTTATATTTAAATGTATACAAAATGTGCGTCTTTTGGGTTGAATTTGTAATACAGATTGAGGATGAGGAAGTTGTGTCTCAAACGAGCGTACTATGCTTAAACAAAGGGGGCTACAGTGGGATGAGGGCAGAGTTGGCTAAAGTAGAGTGGGAACACAGACTAAACGGTGGCACAATTGAGGAACAGTGGAGGACTTTTAAGGAGCTCTCTCATAGTGCTCAACAAAAATATATTCCAGTGAAAAAGAAGGGCGGTAAGAGAAGGGATAACCAGCCGTGGATAAACAAAGAAATAAAGGAGAGTATCAAATTAAAAACCAATGCGTATAAGGTGGCCAAGGTTAGTGGGAAAATAGAAGATTGGGAAAATTTTAAACGACAGCAAAGAATGACTAAGAAAGCAATAAAGAAAGGAAAGATAGATTACGAAGGTAAACTTGCGCAAAACATAAAAACGGATAGTAAAAGCTTTTACAGATATATAAAACGGAAAAGAGTGACTAAAGTAAATGTTGGTCCCTTAGAAGATGAGAAGAGGGATTTAATAATGGGAAATGTGGAAATGGCTGAGACCTTAAACAATTATTTTGCTTCGGTCTTCACAGTGGAAGACACAAAAACCATGCCAAAAATTACTGGTCACAGGAATGTGGGAAGGGAGGACCTTGAGACAATCACTATCACTTGGGGGGTAGTGCTGGACAGGCTAATGGGACTCAAGGTAGACAAGTCCCCTGGTCCTGATGAAATGCATCCCAGGGTATTAAAAGAGATGGCGGAAGTTATAGCAGATGCATTCGTTATAATCTACCAAAAGTCTCTGGACTCTGGGGAGGTACCAGCGGATTGGAAAACAGCTAATGTAACGCCTGTGTTTAAAAAAGGGGGCAGACAAAAGACAGGTAACTATAGGCCGGTTAGTTTAACATCTGTAGTGGGGAAAATGCTTGAAACTATCATTAAGGAAGAAATAGCGGGACATCTAGATAGGAATAGTGCAATCAAGCAGACGCAGCATGGATTCATGAAGGGGAAATCATGTTTAACTAATTTACTGGAATTCTTTGATGATATAACGAGCATGGTGGATAGAGGTGTACCGATGGGTGTGGTGTATTTAATTTTCAAAAGGCATTCAATAAGGTGCCACACAAAAGGTTACTGCAGAAAAAAAGGGTACGCGGAGTCAGAGGAAATGTATTAGCATGGATAGAGAATTGGCTGGCTAACAGAAAGCAGAGAGTCGGGATAAATGGGTCCTTTTCGGGTTGGAAATCGGTGGTTAGTGGTGTGCCACAGGGATCGGTGCTGGGACCACTACCGTTTACAATATACATAGATGACCTGGAAGAGGGGACAGAGTGTAGTGTAACAAAATTTGCAGATGACACAAAGATTAGTGGGAAAGCGGGTTGTGTAGAGGACACAGAAAGGCTGCAAAGAGATTTAGATAGGTTAAGCGAATGGGCTAAGGTTTGGCAGATGGAATACAATGTCGGAAAGTGTGAGGTCATCCACCTTGGAGGAAAAAAAACAGTAAAAGTGAATATTATTTGAATGGGGAGAAATTATAACATGCTGTGGTGCAGAGGGACCTGGGGGTCCTTGTGCATTAATCCCAAAAAGTTAGTTTGCAGGTGCAGCAGGTAATCAGGAAGGCGAATGGAATGTTGGCCTTCATTGCGAGAGGGATGGAGTACAAAAGCAGGGAGGTCCTTCTGCAACTGTATAGGTTATTGGTGAGGCCGCACCTGGAGTACTGTGTGCAGTTTTGGTCACCTTACTTAAGGAAGGATATACTAGCTTTGGAGGGGGTAGAGACGATTCCCGAGGCTGATTCCGGAGATGAGAGGGTTACCTTATGATGATAGATTGAGTAGACTGGATCTTTACTCGTTGGAGTTCAGAAGGACGAGGGGGGATCTTATA
Source organism: Pristiophorus japonicus (assembly GCF_044704955.1). NCBI lineage: Eukaryota > Metazoa > Chordata > Chondrichthyes > Pristiophoridae > Pristiophorus > Pristiophorus japonicus. The sequence goes on from NC_091996.1 coordinate 5,799,369, forward strand.
GAAACATTTAAAATAATGAAAGGGTTAGACAAGATAGAGGCAGAGAGGTTGTTTCCACTGGTCGGGGAGACTAGAACTAGGGGGCACAGCCTCAAAATATGGGGGAGCCAATTTAAAACCGAGTTGAGAAGGTATTTCTTCTCCCAGAGGGTTGTGAATCTGTGGAATTCTCTGCCCAAGGAAGCAGTTGAATACATTCAATGAGCTAGCCTCAAGTCACAGATAGATAGATTTTTAACCAATAAGGGAATTAAGGGTTATGGGGAGCGGGCGGGTAAGTGGAGCTGAGTCCACGGCCAGATCAGCCATGATCTTGTTGAATGGCGAAGCAGGCTCGAGGGGCTAGATGGCCTACTCCTGTTCCTAATTCTTATGTTCTTATGTATGACACAAAGACTGCCTACTTCCACCTCCATAATATCACCCATCTCCGTCCCTGTCTCAGCCCATGTGCTGCTGGAACCCTGATTCATGCTTTAGTTACCTCCAGACTCGACTATTCCGATGCTCTCCATGCCGGCCTCCATAAACCTGAGCTCATCCGAAACTCTGCTGCCCGTATCCCAGTCCCACTCATGCACCACTCCCATGCTCACCGACCTACAGTGGCTCCGGCAATGCTTTGATTTAAAAATTCGCATCCTGGTGTTCAAATCCCTCCATGGCCTCACCCCTTCCTATCTCTAATCTCCTCCAGCACTACAACCCTCCAAGATCTCTGCGCTCCTCCAACTCTGCCTCTTCATTCGCTCCACCATTGGTGGCCGTGCCCTCAGCTGTACAGGCCCCAAGCTCTGGCATTTTCTCCATAAACTTCTCCGCCTCTGTCTCTCCACCTTCAAGATGCTCCTCAAAACCTACCCCTTGGACCAAGCTTTTACTCACCTGTCCTAATGTGTCCTTCCTTGGCGCAGTGTCAATTTTTGTGTGATTACACTTCTGTAAAGTGCCTAGGGATGTTTTACTAAGTTAGAGACACTACATAAATGAAAGCTGTTGTATCTAACCTCAAGTGTGATCACACTAATTTTGTTATCCTTGCTAATTTTTTCCCTCCCCTCCCAAAGGCATTAATTTCTTCACGGGAGTCCTCCTGTACCTCACCCATGTATTCGGTGTTCATGTGTATGCCTTGGCAGGATAGTTGAGCATAATTCACGCACTCGTACACAAATACGCAAGGGATTATGCAATAGTGGAACACTTGGAAACCATAGAAAATAGGTGCAGGAGTAGGCCATTCGTCCTTCGAGCCTGCACCACCATTCAATAAGATCATGGCTGATCATTCACCTCAGTGCCCCTTCCCTGCTTTCTCTCCATACCCCTTGATCCATTTAGCCATAAGGAATTTTATTTCACCTAATGTAGCCATTACTGATAGCACAACCCAATCATTACACTTTTGTGAAACAGAGAACGGTCCTAGTGGATTACCAGGCTGCAATCAGCTCAACTCACCATGTTTTCTGCTTCTGACTGGGTCAGCTTTTCACGGAGCATTTCCTTGTGCTCCAACAGCCTCAAGACCACCCCACACACACCAACCACCCCACCCTCCCCGACTACCCCACACGCACCAACCACCCCACCTCCCCCACACGCACCAACGACCCCGCCCCCCCCACAACTACCCCACACGCATCAATGATCCCGCCCCTCACAAGCACCAACCACCCCCGCCCTGACTACCTCACACGCACCAACCACCCCTCCCCGACTACCTCACACGCACCAACCACCCCTCCCCGACTACCTCACACGCACCAACCACCCCTCCCCGACTACCCCACACGCACCAACCACCCCTCCCCGACTACCTCACACGCACCAACCACCCCTCCCCGACTACCCCACATGCACCAACCAACCACCCCCGCCCCTCACACGCACCAACCACCCCAACCCGACTACCCCACACACACCAACCGCCCCTCCCCGACTACCCCACACGCATCAACGATCCCGCCCCTCACAAGCACCAACCACCCCCGCCCTGACTACCCCACACACACCAACCGTCCCTCCCCGACTACCCCACACACACCAACCGCCCCTCCCCGACTACCCCACACACACACACGCACCAAATCCCCCCCCCCCCGACTGCCCCACACACACCAACCCCCCGGACTGCCCCACCCACACACACACACACCAAATCCCCCCCCCGCCCCCCGACTGCCCCACCCACACACACACACACACACACACACCAACCCCCCGGACTGCCCCACACACACACACACGCCACGCACACATCTCATTGACTATTTGTGGGATCTTGCTGTGCGCACTAATGGCCGCCGCCATCTTCCCCCAAACAACAGTCATTCCCTTTTCTTGGTGGGGTTGTTGTGAAGCGTTTTTTTGGAGACATGTGTCTCATATATATATATATATATATATATATATATATAAAACGAGCATTGTGGCCCTGCCTCTGCTGTCTCACTGTCCCCGCTCCCTTACCGTGCGAAACTCCGTCCGCTGACGGCCGGGCTCAGGCGGTTGGGCTGGCCAGCTGGCGGATGCGCTTTCCTCGCTTGCGATTGGTGCGTTCGAATCGCCTCAACGGCTCATCCCCGCCTCCCATTGGCTACTCCGCCGACCCCCGGGGTCAACCGTCTGGATGTTCTCCTCCGGGTTATGCTTGCTGCTGGATCACCATGGCAACCGACAAGCCCAGAAGTCTCATCTGTCACCTTGGCTGCTGGGCTTTTCTCGACATTTCTTGTAAATTATAACAATTCAAACATGCGCCACCTTGCTAATGGGGCAACAACCATTGGAACCTGCTAACTCACCTAAAACGTTCAAGGAGACCTAACACATCAAATCAACACAGAAAATGCTGGAAATACAAACAGAGTTAACGTTTCGGGTCTGTGACCCTTCCTCGGAACTGGAAAAGTTTGGCGATAAAACAGATTCTTAAGAAAGAAAGATTTGGATTTATATAGCACCTTTCACGACCACCGGACGTCTCAAAGCGCTTTACAGCCAATGAAGTACTTTTGGAGTGTAGTCACTGTTGTAATGTGGCAGCCAATTTGCACACAGCAAGCTCCCACACACAGAACATAAGAATTAGGAACAGGAGTAGGCCATCTAGCCCCTCGAGCTTGCTCCGCCATTCAAAAAGATCATGGCTGATCTGGCCGTGGACTCAGCTCCACTTACCCGCCCGCTCCCCATAACCCTTAATTCCCTTATTGGTTAAAAATCTATCTATCTGTGATTTGAATACATTCAATGAGCTAGCCTCAACTGCTTCCTTGGGCAGAGAATTCCACAGATTCACAACCCTCTGGGAGAAGAAATTCCTTCTCAACTCGGTTTTAAATTGGCTCCCCCGTATTTTGAGGCTGTGCCCCCGAGTTCTAGTCTCCCCGACCAGTGGAAACAACCTCCCTGCCTCCATCTTGTCTATCCCTTTCATTATTTTAAATGTTTCTATAAGATCACAGCAACGTGATAATGACCAGATAGTATGTTTTTTAATGATGTTGATTGATAAATATCGGTCAAGACCTCATTGGCTCTTCTTTGAAACAATGCCTTTTGATAGTTTACATGCACTTGAGAGAGCAGACGGGGCTTCAGTTTAACATCTCATCTGAAAGATAACACCTCTGACAGTGCAGCACTCCCTCAGCACTGCACTGGAGTGTCAGCCTAGATTTCTTTGTGCTCAAGTCCCTGGAGTGAAGACTTGAACCCATAACCTTCTGACTCAGAGGCAAGAGTGCTACCCACTGAGCCACAGCTGACACTTACACCATTTACACTTCCTCTAGACCCATCATTTGTTTCTAGTGTTTCCAACATTTTGTGTTTCTATTGTTAAAGAACGTACCTTTTTATAGATCCTTTCACCTCAGGATGTCTCAAAGCATTTCACGGCCTATGAATTACTTTTGAATTGTAGTCACTGTTATGTATCCAATCTGTGCACAGCAAAGTCCCACAAACAGCTATGAGATAGAAGATTAGTTAATCTTCAGCAGCACCTCCCAAACCTGCGACCTCTACCACCTACAAGGACAAGAGGCAGCAGATGCATGAGAACACCATCACCTGCAGGTTTTCTTCCAAGTCACACACTGTCCCATCTTGGATATATATCAGCCCTTACTTTATTGTTGCTGGGTCAAAGTCCTGAAACTTGTCGAAGACACCGATTCAAGGTAAGACTCTTAACATAAGCAGACCGTCAGATTGTTAGTTTATTGCTACTTGCATACAAGGGGAGAGTGCCCTCGACAAAGGCTTAGGGTACCAACTCCGACAATCTACAGAAATGTGGAATATTTATACATCCAAGTAAACAAGTTCTATCATATGTGATGGTTCCTCTTTTTTTTGTAATAGTGCAGAGTCTAGCAGTTTACAATTACCTCATCATGTTATCCAATGGAAACTTGTCTTAGCTACCCTTTGGGCTAACCTTTTCCTTGACCCCCTGATAACTATGTCTGGTTTTTGGTTATCACATCCTTATTGTGATTATAATTAGACAAGAGAAGACAGATGACCTTAGCTGCTGTGAGGTATTGCAACCCGTGGTTTCAACTGCTGACAGCTTGTTTGCTGAAGTAAGCTCTAATTCCTAGGTTGACCAAATATAATGTCCCAGCAAGCCTTGCAATCTATGGTTGCTCTTTTTCTATCTTTCCACATTCTTCCCTTTTGTCCCTATAGGGACAATAACTTTTAGTCCAATTGAATTTTAGAGAGTCTCTCCATCTCCATGGTTTCTGTCTTCTCTGAGGCTTCTGGGGTTGTGGTTACCATCATGGTGGTCGCCCCCGCTGGTACGGCTGTAGCCCCTAGTTGCGCACAGCAACATTTTATCATGACAAATACCAAATATAGAGCAAAGATAATGACCAGGAATATGATCAGCCCTTGTACTATGGTTTTACCTATAGGCCCGAACCATTCACTGCCCAATCAAACATGCCCCAGGAACCTGGTTTCTTTAACTTTTCAACTTCCTTCCAGATGTGGTCCACTAAGTTACCTATTTCCTCAGAATTATCAGGAATGTACGTGCAATACTCGGACCCCATTAGTGCACATGTTCCACCCTTTTCTGCTAGCAGATAGTCTAGAGCCATTCTATTTTGCAAAGCTACTGTTCTTATAGCCACCATCTCATCGTTTAATCCGCTTATAGCTTCTGCAGTGTCGTTTGCTACCTCTTCTAATATTCTAGCCACTTTTCTTATTTCTCTTATGGCAAATGCTACTCCTAGAGGGGGATCAAGGATAGAAAAGAATCGTTTTGTTTCTGTAATGGCTCGTCTGGATCGATAATGCGGGTGATTTGCGAGAGAGGATAAGTGACGAATGTATGGTACCACATATGCCAGGTAACATGATCCTGTCCAGCCCCTTGGCAACCAGGGGTAGACCTTGTGGCCACAAACATAGAAACATAGAAAATAGGTGTAGGAGTAGGCCGTTTGGCCCTTCGAGCCTGCACCGCCATTCAATGAGTTCATGGCTGGACATGCAACTTCAGTACCCCATACCCCTTGATCCCCCTAGTAGTAAGGATTACATCTAACTCCTCTTTGAATATATTTAGTGAATTGGCCTCAACAACTTTCTGTGGTAGAGAATTCCACAGGTTCACCACTCTCTGGGTGAAGAAGTTTCTCCTCCTCTTGGTCCTAAATGGCTTACCCTTATCCTTAGAAAAAGTAATCACCCAACATGGGGCTCGAACCCACGACCCTGAGATTAAGAGTCTCATGCTCTACCGACTGAGCTAGCCGGGCTTCTCAAAGTATGTTCCATTGTACGAGGTGGTTTTATCCACATCAAACCCTGCAGATACCAGGGAATAGTTGAAAGTACCTATCTGGTTGGCGTATGGGACATTCAATGTACAACCATAAAACTGAGAGGACGTATAAAGGGGAAACGCGTCAGGAGTGCCCATCACTGTAAAATTATATTCGCACTGACTCGTGCCTACGAATATTCCTCCGGCCAAGTTCCTTACTAAACATATTGTCCCCGGTGGCCTTCCCATACCTGTGGCCCTGGTAAGGGTGAGGAAGGGAGGCTGTTGGGAGTGGTCATACCTTGGTTGGTATGACCCTTCAAAAGGTATTCAGACGATATCCCCCCTTTTCTCAGGGCTCTGCAGATATGGGGTAAAATGATAAACTAGAGGATTCCACCATCTTCCTGTCGTCCGATGGTGGGTATACTACCACAGACGCAACTCTTATCATCCTAGGGAATTGGCGCGTGCCATTCTGGTAGATATACCATTCTACTACTTCTGACAGGTTAAGTGGGATAGGTCTAAGAGGAATCCCTCCCTTAGAGTGGAGAGGGGTTTGGGTACATACCCAACAACCTCCTTCTTTGTTGTTTTCCGTAGTGTATTTGTGGGACATATACAAGGTGATGTTTACATGCAATTCGGGCATTACAGGTATTATAAGTGTCACAAGGAAACATAGTCCTAATGTCCATTTCCCTTTACTGATGGGGTTGGTGATTCCTTTTCCTCGTGTCCTGGAGCTCTTTTGCAGTGTGAGGCGTGGATCCATGTTGGTCTCTCCTTTATCTTCACGGCAATATTGGTGGTCAACAGGATCTGGAATGGACCTTCAAACCTTGGGTGAAGACTATTTTTCCTCTTTAACACCTTCACGTACACGAACTCGCCAGGCTGCAAGCTATGGCATCTTCCTTCAGTAGGATCAATTTGGGCTTCCTTTACCTGGGAATGAAAGCTAGAAATACATTTTGTTAAAGCAATGCAATAGTTTAGCATATTTTCTTCCATTTTGTGGACATCCATTTGTTTAGCAGTAAACGGTGCAGAAAAAGGCAAACATTGGGGACGTCCCATGACGATTCTATGTGGTGATAATCCTGTCGTTCTATTTGTTGCTGATCGCAATACCATTACTGTCAAAGGTAACAGTTCAACCCATTTGAGTCCAGTCTCATCACATAACTTTGCTAGTTTATTCTTCAACATTCCGTTGTATCTCTCCACCAATCCAGCTGACTGTTGGGCGATTTGTAACGCTCGACACATTTCTTTCACAACTGTCCCAGTAAAATGTGACCCATTGTCACTTGAGAGTTGTACAGGTATGCCAAATCTGGCACAATTTCTTTTAACAAATGCTTAGCGACAGTAGTTGCTTCATTCTTTTTACATGGAAAAGCTTCAACCCATTTAGAAAACACATCTATAATTACTAATACATACTTAAATCCCATGCATGGGGGTAATTCAATAAAATCCATTTGCAAATTTACAAAAGGTCCTGTTGGATTTGGGTGGGAGGCAGCCTGTACCTTTTCTGTTTTTCCCGGATTCATGGTTTGGCAGATAACACATTTTTCACTAATTTGTTTTGCAATTGCCGAAATACCTGGCGCATACCATGTTTTTGAAATATAGTCTGCCATCCCCCCTTTGCCCGCATGTGTGAAAGTATGAACACAGCGGGCAATCCATGGGAGCAAAGCTCTGGGTGCCACCATGCAGCCGTCATGGTGAACCCATGCTCCCTCTTAGTAACTGGCAATGGTGCTGAGCATTTTGCCTTGATTCGATCTGGTGACAACTGGCGGGTGTCGTGAAACAATTCGTGACCCAAATAGCGAACCTTCTCGGACACAAATTGCAATTTAGCTTTAGACACTTTATGGCCCTTGCGAGCCAGAGCTTGTAACAATATCAGTGAGTCAGTTTCGCAGGCTTGTTTATCAGGTGATGCAAGCAACAGGTCATCCACATATTGCACAAGGGTTGAGCCGGCAGTCAACACTATTGTCCTCTAAGTCCCTCTTTAGGCATTGGGAGAAAATTGTTGGACTTTCGGTATATCCCTGCGGGAGTCTTGTTCATGTATATTCAGTCCCTCGATACGTGAAAGCAAAAAGGAACTGTGAGTCCACATGTATCGGGATAGAGAAAAATGCTGAACATTGGTCGATGACTGTGTAGTAAAGTGACCCCACGGGAATGCTTGTAAGAATGGTTGTCGGATTTGCCCGAAGATCCTGCACGAACCGCCATTGGGTTTTTGCACGGGGAGGATAGGCGTGTTGCAAGGACTTCTTGTTGGTATTATAACGCCCTGGTCTAGTAGTGACTTGATTACCAGTGCGATTCCCTGGTCCGCTGCTTGGGAGAGGGGATACTGTGCCTTCCTTGGGAGTGGCACTGCAGGCTTGAGGGTGACTTTATAGGGTTGTACCGTTAACATCTTCCCAACCTCACTGGGGTGACTGGACCACAATTGTGCGGGGACTTGACTCAGGAGTTCCTCCATTACTTGTCTTTCCAACACTCCATTGAAGTGTACCGCTGTTTGCAATATCACTCCGTATCCTTGTTCTTTCTCATATTGTACCAAGGTGCCCTTAAGCATTTGCCACTCCCTCTCTATTCCCAAATCTTCCATCCCATTGGTCCTAAGTCTTGCAGTGTATACTTTTGTGAAACTGCTCGGGTACAGTGGGGTTTGCTGTTTACCCCCTTGAACAATCCCTGTTGCTTGCGTGGGTAAGAGGACAGTGGCTGCTATACCTTCAGGGCCAATGAGAATTTTTTGGATTTTCAATAAGTACTTGTTTTGCAAAAATACCTTGTAATACGTTCGCTTTTCCCAGTCTGTGCCCGTCTTGCCATAAAAGGCCGTACAATGAATGTTCGTGTGCCAGTGACCTAAATGTAAGTCCTTCTGATCTTCTGAAACTGCTCTCAGGACAAATTGTAGGGAGCCTATAATGTCCGCTAGTTTTCTGCTGACGTCATATTGATGATTCTGCCACGCATACAGAATTGGAGCTGGTTTAACTTGTAATGGGTACATGCCGTATCTGTCCGCTGGCACTTGAACTTCAATTCCCTTTTTGGAGCAGATAATAGTAGCATTCATTTTACACAATAAGTCTCTTCCGCATAAATCTAAGGGGACATCTTTAGACAACAAAAACGTATGGCTATCTTCGAATCCTTCGACTTGCACATTAAGGGGCTCTGAGAACGGCATTGTCTGTGAAGTCCCTGACAGACCCATTACCGAGACGTGGGCAGTTGAATGTGGAAGTCCGTCCGCATAATTCTTTGTTAAAACTGAATAGGTGGCTCCTGTGTCTACCAAAAATGGGATCCCGGTTCCGTCCATGTTAATTATTATTGTGGGCTCGCTTATCATATTGGCTGATACAATGGGCAATTGTTTCGAGACTTTGTCTGGGCTGGGCTCAAGGTGTCACGGGGCATATGGAAAATTTAGCTGTGGGCCGCATTGTTCCTGGTTATGCGTTGGTTGTTCCCACGGGTGTTGGGTAGTAAAATTTGCTTGAGGCCTGGTGGGAACCTGAGTTTGTGTATTACTATTACCGCGACCTCCACTTTGTTGTGGAGGCCAATTCTGCTGGAACTGTTGGGTTCCTTGCAACGGACAATTTCTTGCCCAATGTCCCATTTGTCCACAGTTATAGCAGTTCCCACTATAATTCTGCCCTTGCCCTGGACGGTTCATATTACCCCTATTTCTCCCGCCAAATCCTCTCCTATTTCCGCACCCTCTCCCTCTGTTTTTTTGAAAATATTGAGGATATTGTTGTGGGTTTAGGGGGTATTGAGTTGGTTGCTGGAAGGCTATTATGGGCTCCGTGGGTTGTTCCATGAGAATACATGTTTTGCCTTTACTTTCCCTATTTCTTTCCTGTAAATCCTTAAGAGTGGATACTAACTGCGGGAGGGTCTTTTGGTGCCACCCGAGGCATACTAACTTCAGTGGGTCTCTAAGTTCTGGTCGTAGACCATTTATTACCGCACTGACCATTGGTGCTTGGTATTGTTCTTTAGTCATTCCTGAACATTGATCCATGATTTCCCCCATTCTTTCTACATAGTTCTCCACATCCTCATCCTTTTTCTGTGTGGTCTCCATTATTTTTGCCCAGTTTGTCATTTTAGGGAAGGTGGTGATCAAACCTTGCCAGCAGTCCCGCCAAAAGTTGTCTGGGGGTCTAGTTGCAGGGCCCGCGTTGGCACCTTGACGGTGTGTTGTAAAACCATCAAAGTGTCCTTCAAACGCTTTCCACCTTGCTTCCTTCAGCCAACCTTTTAGTAGAACCTCCATATCCCATAATACTTGGCTCATGGCACAGGACTATGGTACGTAATTCATCCAGCGCCATGTCCAACTGTATTCTGAGGTCTGGGAGACTGACTATCATGGTCCTTAATTCGGATGGAGTCCAGGGCCGGTGAACCGCCACTGCGTTTCCACCCCGATGATCTGGGAAGTATCGGACAGGATACATTCCATGTAGGTCAGGGTTAAGTGTCATGGCTTGTATTAGTGATGAGTCCGTTCCTGCAGCCCCTGCTCTCTCTCTGTTGTCTTTCTTGTTCTGCTAACTGTGCCACTCTCACCACTTCCTGCTGCCTTGCTATATCCTGCAATTGAGCTTGTCTCTGTGCAGTTTGGAGTCTAGTATTGTCAGCTGGCGATCCCCCTGAGGCTTCCTGGGGGGCGCCACTGCCTCACCACCGCCTCCTCCTCCTGGTTGAGGTTGTTGGTCTATTGGCTGATTATTAACGGGACCTTGAACGGGCAGGGGTAGACCGTCTAGCTGGGGGTCGCCTACTTGGCCCTGATTATTATTAGCATTTGGGTTTGGTGGCAGGTTTTGTACTGGCTGATATGGTGGTGGTGCATACGAGTTATCTAATTCTTGTTGCAGTTCTTCCTCGTCCTCCTGTGCCCACTGAGGGGCACTTGGTCTGTGTCCCTCAGTCTGCCTAACTACCATTTGTTTATGGCTTTCTACATCCCCTTTACCCTCTTCAACTTGCTGTTTCTTTTTACCTCCTTCATTACTAGCTTCTATGCTTCTTTCGCGTCTTCTTTCGGCTTCTCGTTTCCAATCATTGAAAGCTGACCAATTTACTTTCTTTTTACCCCTTCTACCCGAGTCTCTATCGACAAGGCATTCCTCAAGACACGTTATTCTCTCTAAATTAAATGAACCATCAGGTGGAAATGGCACGTTTCCATCCTTAGTCCATTTTACCAATTCTTTTAGGTGGTCAATTGAAGACTGACCACAATTCTGGAGCATGAAAAAGGCTGGTGTGCCCTTTGGTGATGGTGCTCCGGCACCCATATTTAACTGGTTGAGATATCACAGTTCTCCGTATCACAGTCATCTCGCTCCAATCGAGTTCCCTACACCCAATTCACCTGGCTGTCACGTGACCCATTTGGGTTCTTAATTCGGGCTCAGTCTGGGTGTTGGACACGAGTCACTCGCTGCTGATCAACCGATCACTGTTTTGTCTCAACTAATTTATACGTTTCTGAAACACAACCTCCCCTGTTATGTCTTCCTAAGAGCTCATAGACAATTGACGCACATAACAATATTATGAAGACAATAAAAAACGCGAAAACCCAAAAGGGTGCACAGATCATAATCCTTATGCTTTAACTAAACAAATAATCAATTCTCAGTCTGCGTTGTACACCCCTACAGACCGAGTCCTTAACTTATTCTAAATGACCCCATCAAACAAGGGTCCTCATCCTATCACACAAGGATAATTTCTATGATCCTACCACACAAGGATCGCGTCCCATCTTATTTCTCCCTATCACACAAGGGTATTTGTTTCTATCACACAAGAAACAGGGACCTTTTAATGACATCTTTTCTTACCTTCCTCCCTTTACAATCTGCCGGCCCACTTCAGGGCTGAATTTTTTTGCTTTTCAGAATCTGTCTCCTCTTATTGTCAAGCTGAAAGAGGAAGTGATTACAAAAATTTAACTCAATCCTGAAAGGAGTCTTACGATCGCAGTACTTCTGCCGAGACAAACAGACTACACTCGCGCACTGTCCAAGGAAGGGCTCCTTTAGTAACAAAAAAATGTCACCGATAACTAGCCAGTTAGAGTCCTTCCCGAGAGAGTCACCGTGTTCTTGTCTGTTTAATCACCGGCACGTAGTATGCGATCTCGGTGGAACCGCCAAGGAATACTGTCGAAGACACCGATTCAAGGTAAGACTCTTAACACAAGCAGACCGTCAGATTGTTAGTTTATTGTTACTTGCATACAAGGGGAGAGTGCCCTAGACAAAGGCTTAGGGTACCAACTCCGACAATCTACAGAAATGTGGAATATTTATACACCCAAGTAAACAAGTTCTATCATATGTGATGGTTCCTCTTTTTTTTATAATAGTGCAGAGTCTAGCAGTTTACAATTACCCCATCAGTGTTATCCAATGGAAACTTGTCTTAGCTACCCTTTGGGCTAACCTTTTCCTTGACCCCCTGTTCACTCTGTCTGGTTTTTGGTTATCACATCCTTATTGTGATTATAGAGAAGACAGATGACCTTAGCTGCTGTGAGGTATTGCAATTCGTGGTTTCAACTGCTGACAGCTTGTTTGCTGAAATAAGCTCTAATTCCTAGGTTGACCAAATATAATGTCCCAGCAAGCCTTGCAATCTATGGTTGCTCTTTTTCTATCTTTCCTCAAACTCCCTACCTAACAGCACTGTGGGAGCCCTTTCACCACATGAACTGCAGCTGTTTAAGAAGAAGGATTATCACCACCTTCTCAAGGGCAACGAGGGATGGGCAATAAATGTTGGCTGAGCCAGTGGTGCCCACATCCTGAGAATTAATTTTTTTTATGAATCTGTTTTGGTGGTGTTGGTTGAGGGATGCGTGTTAGCCAGGACACTAAGAACTCACCTGCATTTCCTTGAAAAGTTGCCTTGCGATTATTTCGTCCACCCAAACAGTAAAATGGGGTATTGGTTAAATGACTCATCTCAAACAGTGACGGTAAAATGATAATACTTTCTTTTATTCATCTGCTTCAGTGATCAACCATTCGAAACAACAACAAAAGTGGCTTGCATTATAAAGCACCTTTAATGTGTTTCGCAAAGGGCAAATGGACGGCAAGCCAAAGAAGGTGATATTAGGAGGGGTGAGCAAAAGCTTGGTCAAAGAGGTGGGTTTCATGAAGGAGAGGGAACTGTGGAGTATGGCATGGTGATCTTGATCATTGGAGAACTAATGTGTTGCGCCTTTGGAATGAGAAGAGACAAATCCAATTCCCTTCTGCTCAATCATAGAAATTTACAGCACGGAAGGGGGTCATTTTGGCCCTTTGTGTCCGCGCCAGCTGACAAAGAGCTATCTAGCCTAATCCCATTTTCCAGCTCTTGGTCCGTAGCCTTGTCGGTCAATGAAGCTATGCTGAACATGGAAGGCATCATCATCATCATCATCATAGGCAGTCCCTCGAATCGAGGAAGACTTGCTTCCACGTCAGAAAGTTCGCGTGTTTCAATGAAGGACCTTAAATTCCAGGTCCTGAATTAAATCTTGAAGGGTGGAAGATGCCTGTGCGTGGACTTTTTTAATGTGTGGTGGTCGTTGCACACCAGCCACCACACGGGCTTGACAGAACTAGGTCTTGGTCCAGTGGCAAGGGTTAACCAAGACAACTGGAGACCAGCTCTGCTGCACGGACCTAGTGCGCACACACATATCGCAGTGTGGGCTGGCCCATGCTGCTCCTGGCCCTCGTCTCTTCTGGGGCCCCGAACTCGCGCCTCTCCTGGGCCCCAATCACGTCCCTCGACAATCTCTCGCCGCTCCCTCGCCGCTCCTGCTGTACCTGCCCACGCTCCAATCACCGACCTGGATCTTGGTGATGTCCCTCTTCACCGCCGTTGTGCTCCAGCACGTGCTGCTCCCTGGAGTGGTATGCTGCCACGCTGCTCCTTCCGCTCCCTGGCCTGCTCCGATGGTGCATATGGAAGGCACCAAGGCAGAGACGGCCATACCTTCTTGTCATTGAAGGCAGTGCAATGGGAATGCCATCACACCATCAGTGTCACACACCTCATAGGCCATGCATATAATCTTAGTTCATCCATCCAGGAATAACAGACCCCCTCATCCCAACAACAGCTGTTTCTGAATCTTTTCCAAGGATTTAGCTTTAATAACTGACCCAAAAGTACAAGCCATGTGTTTATGACACTTTGTGTGAAGAACTACCCGACCTCAGTACTAAATTTGCATCTTACTAATTTGAACCCGTGGCCCCTTGCCCTACTATTGCAGTTTAATTTGGGATACTGTTCTGGATCTACCTTCATAGCGCCTTTAACGTAGTAAAACGGCCTGAGGTGCTTCACAGGAGCGTTACCAAACAAAATCCGACACCGAACCACATAAGGAGATATTAGGACCGGTGACCAAAAGCTTGGTTAAGGAGGCAAGTTTTAAGGAGCGCCTTAAAGGAGGAAAGGTGGAGAGGTTTAGGGAGGGAATTCCAGAGTGTGGGCACGGCCGCCAATGGTGGAGCGATTAAAATCAGGGATACACAAGAGGCCAGAATTGGAGGAGCGCAGAGATTTCGGAGGGCTGTCGGACTTATTTGTCTACAGGATCTCCTCCATTCAGGGCTGAAAATCCCAACTCTCTTCAGTCTTTCTTTATAATGTAGTCCTAGGAATGAGTCTTGTGACCCTTCTGTGCATTCTTTCCGCATATTGAAGGTCCTCCTTGTGTCTCAATGACCAGGACTGGACACAATATTCAAGATGTAATCTGACAAGAGCACTGTACTATTTAAGAACTTTTTCTTCTGACCCTTGTACTTGACTGTGGTGGATATACATGTCCTACAGCAAGCAATAAAAAAGGCAAATGGCATGTTGTCCTTTAATGCAAGGGGGTTGGAGTACAAGAGTAAGGAAGTCTTGCTACAATTGTACAGGGCCTTGGTGAGATCACACCTGGAGTTTTAGTCTCCTTATCTAATGAAAGGATATACGTGCCTTGGAGGCAGTGCAACAAAAGTTCACTAGATTGATTCCTGGGAGTAAAGGGCTGTCTTATGATGAGGGATTGTGTAGAATGGGCCTATACTCTCCGGAGTTTAGAAGAATGAGGAGATCTCGTTGAAACACACAAGATTCTGAAGGGGATTGACAGGGTAGATGCTGAGAGGTTGTTTCCCCCGGGCTGGAGTGTCTAGAACTAGGGGGCACAGTCTCAGGATAAGGGGTCGGCCATTTAAGACAGAGATGAGGAGGAATTTCTTCACTCAGAGGGTTGTGAATCTTGGGAGTTCTCTGCCCCAGAGGGCTATGGATGCTGAGTCTCTGAAGATATTCAAGGCTGAGATAGATAGATTTTTGGAATCTAGGGGAATCAAGGGATATGGAGATTGGGCAGGAAAGTGGAGTTGAGGTCGATGATCAGCCGTGATCTTATTGAATGGTGGAGCAGGCTCGAGGGGCCGAATGGCCTATTGCTGCTCCTATTTCTTATGTTCGATTATTCGCTTTGTTGTTTGCTGTTCCACAGTGACTGGACCCATTGAATGTTATGTCTACCAGTACTGTAACTATTTCAACACCATTATGGAGCACTTACACAGCATTTAGGATGGTTCTATGGGTATTGGCAGCTTTTTCCAATTGGTCATTCTTTGAATAAAAGACTTGCATTTCCATAGCGCCTTTTGCAACCTCAGGACATCCCAAAGCACTTTGCAGCCAACTAAGTCCTTTTGACGGGTGGTCACTGTTGTAATGTAGGAAACGTAGCAGCCAACCTTTACACAGCAAGCTCCCACAAACAGCAACGTGATAATGACCCAGTTAATCTGTTTTAGTGATGTTGGTTGAAGGATAAATATTGTCCAGCACACTGTGGCTAACTCCTCTGCTCTTCTTCGAAATATTGGCCATGGATTCTTTTACATCCACCTGAGAGAGCAGATGGGGCCTCAGTTTAACATCTCATCCAAAAGACGGCACCTCCCACAGTGCGGCGCTCCCTCAGCACTGCACTGGGAGTGTCAGCCTAGATTTTTGTGCTCAAGTTCCTGGAGTGGGGACTTGAACCCACGACCTTCTGATTGAGAGGTGAGAGTGCTGCCCACTGAGCCATGGCTGACACTGTTCAATTATATAGTCACTCACGCCCAGCCTCATCCTGTTCTCACCATGTGTCCTCTTTCCAACATGGTTCAGGAGGAGGAACCTTGGCTGACTGTTTCTCCACATTGGCCCAATTGTTGAACCCCAGGTACTATCCTGGCCATGGTCAGCTAACATCAGAATAAGACCCAGGACCTGTGTAGGTCTGTACAGCCGTTATAACCTCTACTCACCCACACTGATCTGTTATGGAAACTCCACAATGTACAACACATGACTGGATTATTGCCCTCTGCAACACAGCAATATTTCAGTTATGTTTAATGAAATAGAACAAGCAATAAAATTCATCATGCTTTTTATTAAATACTACTTACACCATCCACCTATACATGTCTCGTCGCGTCGCTGAGAGCGTGTAGAAATCAAGCGCAGGCAGTGGAAAGAGCGTGCGGCAAACCAGTCCCACTCACCCCTTCCCTCAACGACTATCTGCCCCACCTGTGACAGAGACTATAGTTCTCGTATTGGACTGTACAGCCACCTAAGAACTCATGTTAAGAGTGGAAGCAAGTCTTCCTCAATTCCGAGGGACTGCCTATGATGACACATGTGCAGCTAGGGATCTCCTTTAACCGTTAAAGGCCCGGCAATTTTTTTTTTGAAGAAATTCCATTTCACCCATTTTCCTGAAACATTAACTTAAGAGCAGGGGAGTTCTCCCCGGGACATTTAAAAGAAAAAAATGACTATAACACATCCCATCAGATTCCAATGTACTTGTTCCCCCCCAATAGATAAACTCACTTCAACTTGCCATGGGGAAGTGGAGAGGGCACAATTTCAGCAAAAACAGCGAGAGAGAGAGAAGCAAAGGAGAAAGACAGATGGGGAAAAGACATCATAAATCTATGAAAATTATCAACTGTGGAAGAATATCACTTCCCATTTAACTTGTGTCAAATCATTCTCACCCAGATAAAATAGAACTTAAACAGTCTTGCATCTAGCACTGGTCTATCGCATTTTGTCACAGATCCAAACATCAAGAAAGGCAGTCATTTCCTGCTGTTTTTTTCTCAGCTTGATAACCTCGCCTCTCTGAGTGTGACAGCCAGAATTTACAAGCATCTGCCACTCTACTGAGACCTCACTCCCTCAGCAATCTTCCTCTAGATAACCGCAGGATGTGCCTAGGTGGGAAATTGTGGATCAGTGTATTCTGTATCTTCTGTAGACCAATAGAATATAAAGGGGAAAGCGAGAGAGATTTATATAGCGCCTTTCATATCCTCAAGACGTCCCAAAGCACTTTACAGCCAATTAAGTACTTTGGAAGCGTAGTCACTGTCTTAATGTAAGAAACATGGCAGCCAAATTGCGCACAGCAAGGTCTCACAAGCAACAAAGTGATAATGACCAGGATAATCTATTTTTAGTGATGTTGGTTGAGGAATAAATGTCGGCCAGGATACTGGGGAGAACTCTCCTGCTCTTAAGTTAATGTTTCAGGTGTAACCCTTCATCAGTACTGAAAAATGAACAGCATTTAAATCAAAATGTAACAAAGGGAAAGGGAGAGAGAAAAAGAGACAACACACAGATAAACAAAGGTCATTCTCCCCATAATTTGTGTGTGTGTTTTTCCCAACCCCCTTCCCTGCTCTGTTCCTGTTCAAATGCTGTTCATTTTTACCAGTTCCAATTAAGGGTTACAACCTGAACCATTAACTTGTCTGTTCTCACCACAAAGAGACTGCATGTGCTGCGTTACGCGCACATCCTGCTGTTTGTTTACGATATTTTTGTTGTTGCTTTTTACTTCAATGTTTGCGATCATCGCACTGCTCAATTTGCAAACTTTACGATTTATAAAGCTATCTACTTTTATTATTTCTGTGGGGCTTTTTAAAAAAAAAAGCCTTTTCGGGTGCATTTACACTATCGGTGTTGGCGCAAAGCAGTCCTGCCCACGCATCAATGCTAAACGTAAATCAGGCAATGATGTTTGGAGCAAAGCAGAGTGAGACTCCATCCCCCATTTTTTTTTTCTGGTGTCCCCGATTCTGCATTCAGACTGTATTTAAACTATGAATGTCTCGTCGGGCCAAGTCTTTTTGTTGGGATTGTAAACGCACCCTCGATTAACTGAGGATGAGTGTCGCGAGGATGCAGTTTTTATACTTATCCAGATCTCGTGCCACTCCATTGATATCAGGTCTTATTGTCCGCCCAAAAAACGTTAACAGAAGTTAATGTGCAACAGGGAATTTGAACATGATCCTCCCGATGGCTTCTGCTGCAATTTATTGCACAACCACCCGTCCCTTCCGGATGTCTTCCTCCATTCTTTGATACCACGGCTTTATCTTGGTGTTTACCATCATGTCACTGAACGCCTCCAGACCTTCCATGACCCGGAGGACCCCGTAGACTGCCTGTGCGGAGGGAAAAGGAAAAGAGAGAAAGGGGAAATTACAAGAGACAGACTGGCAGAACTGAGAGGATATACCCATCGGGAAACGGTGGGTCTCTTTTCTCTACAAAAGCAAAGAAGATGGAGAGGTGACCTACATAAGAACATAAGAGATAGGAGCAGGAGTAGGCCATACGGCCCCTCGAGCCTGCTCTGCCATTTAATACGATCATGGCTGATCCGATCATGGACTCAGGTCCACTTCCCTACCTGCTCCCCATAACCCCTTAATTCCTTTTCGGTTAAGAAACTGTCTATCTCGGTCTTAAATTTATTCAATGACCCAGCCTCTACAGCTCTCTGAGGCAGCAAATTCCACAGATTTACAACCATGTGAGAGAAGAAATTCCTCCTCATCTCAGTTTTAAATGGGCAGCCCCTTATTCTAAGATTATGCCCCTAGTTCTAGTCTCCCCTATCAGTGGAAACATCCTCTCTGCATCCGCCCTGCCAAGCCCCCTCATAATCTTATACATTTCGATAAGATCACCTCTCATTCTTCTGAATTCCAATGAGTAGAGGCCCAACCTACTCAACCTTTCCTCATAAGTGAACCCCTTCATCTCCGGAATCAACCTTGTGAACCTGATCGAGGCCTTTAAGATTATGAAGGGATAGACACAGAGTATATGTTTCCACTTGTGGGCGAGACCAGAACTAGGGACCATAAATATAAGATAGTCACTAATAAGAACATAAGAAATAGGAGTAGGCCATTCGACCCCTCAAGCCTGCTCCTCCATTCATAAGATCATGGCTGATCTGATCTTGGCCTCAACTCCATTTTCCTGCCTGCCCCCAATAACCCTCGACTCCCCTGTAATTCAAAAATCTGTCTATCTCGGTCTTGAATATATTCAATGACTCAGCCTCCGCAGCTCTCTGGGGTAGAGAATTCCAAAGATTCACGACCCTCTGAGAGACATTCCTCCTCATCTCTGTTGTAAATGGGCGACCCCATATTCTGAAACTATGTCCCCTAGTTCTAGATTCCCCCATGAGGGGAAACATCCTCTCTGCATCTACCCTGTCAAGCCCCCTCAGCATGTTATATTTTTCAATAAGATCACGTCTTATTCTTCTAAACTCCAATGAGTATAGGCCCAACCTGCTCAACCTTTCCCTTCATCTCAGGAATCAACCTCGTGAACCATCTCTGAACTGCCTCCAATGCAAGTATATCCCTCCTTAAAGAGCTGGTAATTGGGATTAAACTGGATAAACCTCTTGTTGGCCGGAGCAGATATGATGGTAAGTACTGTAGGGAATCGAATCGAATACGGCCAGGGTGATCTCCTGGACTAGTTTTGATCGCCTGGATGGATCGGAGAGGAATTTCCCCAGATTTTTCCCCCCGAATTGGCCTGGAATTTTAATCTGGTTTTTGCCTCTCCCAGGAGATCACATGGCTCCAGTTGGGGTGGAGTGTAGAATGTTTCAGTGTAAGGGGTGTCACAGTTGTGTGGGGTGGACTGGTTGGTCTTTACCTTTCCGCCATTGTTCATAGGTTTATATGTAACCTTCAGGGCTGCTGACCGAGGGCCGTGCGGCTCTTTGTCGGCCGGCGCGGACATGATGGGTCGAAATGGCCTCCTTCCGCGCTGTAAATTTCCATGTTTCTAAATGAGGAGACCAAAACTGTACACAGTACTCGGGTGTGATCTCACCTAAATTCAAAAAGTAATTCAGGCGAAACTTCTTTACCCAGAGAGCGGTGAGAATGTGGAACTTGCTACCACAGGGAGTAGTTGAGGAGAATAGTATAGATGCATTTAAGGGAAAGTTCGATAAACACGAGGGACACAGGAATAGAAAGATATGCTGATAGGGTTAGATGATACGTTGGTATCATGGTAGGTATTACATCATATACAGCTACATAACATTACGGAGCATATGCAGCACTGAAACAGGCCATTCGGCCCAACAGGTCTGTGCTGGTGTTTATATTCCACACCAGCCTCCTCCCACCCTACTTCACTCACCCTATCATCATATCCATCTGCACTTTTCACCCTCGTGTGCTTATCTAGCTTCTTCGTAAATGCATCTATGCTATGCTTAGAGGCAGTGCAGCAAAAGTTCCCTTGATTGATTCCTGGACGAGAGTGTTGTCCCATGAGGAGAGATTGAGTAGATTGGGCCTTTACTCTCTGGAGTTTGGATGACAGGTGATCTCAGTGAAATATGAAAGGTTCTGAAGCAGACTGACAGAGTAGATGCTGAGTTTCTTTGAATCTTTAGAATTCTCTGCCCCAGAGGGCTGTGGATGCTGAATCTCTGAATATATTCAAGGCTGAGCTAGTTAGATTTTTGGACTCCAGGAGAATCACGGGATATGGGGATCGGGCGGGAAAGTGGAGTTGAGGTCGAAGATCAGCCATGATCTTACTAAATGGTGGAGCAGGCTCGAGGGAGCGACCTCCTATTTCTTATGTTCTTCGCTTTTCTGGGGAAAAGAGACCCAGCCCCTGTCTAGCCTTTCCTGATAACTCAGTTCTGCTATCATGGTAATCTCCCAAGAGAACCCAAAATGATTGACATCTCTTACCAGGTCAGCGAGGTTGGGCGTGCTCCCACCCATGAACGGCCTGTGCTTGCCAACAGCAGCCACCCATTGATCAGCCGCTTTGTACAGGTCCTGCCGGACATCATCGTGAAGCTTATGTCTGAAAACCAAGGACAAAAATTCAGCAAGTTCTCGTAGGATGTTATGCTCCTCCTGTACTATGTGGGAACTCAGGGACACTTCCGGAGTCCCTGACGATTACGTGTGCGGGAAGTGTATCCGCCTCCAGCTCCTGACAGACCGTGTTGCGGAGTTGGAGCTGAGGGTGGATTCACTCTGGAGCATCCACGATGCTGAGAATGACGTGAGTATCACGTGTAGCGAGTTGGTCGTACCACAGGGAAAGGGTCCACAGCCAGATAGGGAATGGAAGACCAACAGGAAGAGCAGTGCAAGGAAGGTAGTGCAGGAGTCCCCTGTGGTCATCCCCCTGCAAAACAGATACATTGCTTTGGGTACTGTTGAGGGGGATGACTCATCAGGGGAGGGCAGCAGCAGCCAAGTTCATGGCACCGTGGCTGGCTCTGCTGCACAGGAGGGCAGGAAAAAGAGTGGGAGAGCAATAGTGATTGGGGATTCAATGGTGAGGGGAATAGATAGGCGTTTCTGCGGCCGCAACCGAGACTCCAGGATGGTATGTTGCCTCCCTGGTGCAAGGGTCAAGGATGTCTCGGAGCGGGTGCAGGACATTCTAAAAAGGGAGGGAGAACAGCCAGTTGTCCTGGTGCACATTGGTACCAACGACATAGGTAAAAAGAGGGATCAGGTCCTACGAAACGAATTTAAGGAGCTAGGAGCTAAATTAAAAAGTAGGACCTCAAAAGTAGTAATCTCGGGATTGCTACCAGTGCCACGTGATAGTCAGAGTAGGAATCGCAGGATAGCGCAGATGAATACGTGGCTTGAGCAGTGGTGCAACAGGGAGGGATTCAAATTCCTGGGGCATTGGAACCAGTTCTGGGGGAGGTGGGACCAGTACAAACCGGACGGTCTGCACCTGGGCAGGACCGGAACCAATGTCCTAGGGGGAGTGTTTGCTAGTGCTGTTGGGGGGGAGTGTTTGCTAGTGCTGTTGGGGAGGATTTAAACTGATATGGCAGGGGGATGGGAACCAATGCAGGGAGACAGAGGGAAACAAAAAGGAGGCAAAAGCAAAAGACAGAAAGGAGATGAGGAAAAGTGGAGGGCAGAGAAACCCAAGGCAAAGAACAAAAAGGGCCACTGTACAGCAAAATTATAAAAGGACAAAGGGTGTTAAAAGAACAAGCCTGAAGGCTTTGTGTCTTAATGCAAGGAGTATCCGCAATAAAGTGGATGAATTAACTGTGCAAATAGATGTTAACAAATATGATGTGATTGGGATTACGGAGACGTGGCTCCAGGATGATCAGGGCTGAGAACTCAACATCCAGGGGTATTCAACATTCAGGAAAGATAGAATAAAAGGAAAAGGAGGTGGGGTAGCATTGCTGGTTAAGGAGCAAATTAAGGCAATAGTTCGGAAGGACATTAGCTTGGATGATGTGGAATCTATATGGGTAGAGCTGCAGAATACCAAAGGACAAAAAACGTTAGTGGGAGTTGTGTACAGACCTCCAAACAGTAGTAGTGATGTTGGGGAGGGCATCAAACATGAAATTAGGGGTGCGTGCAATAAAGGTGCAGCAGTTATAATGGGTGACTTTAATATGCACATAGATTGGGTTAACCAAACTGGAAGCAATACGGTAGAGGAGGATTTCCTGGAGTGCATAAGGGATGGTTTTTTAGACCAATATGTCGAGGAACCAACTAGGGGGGAGGCCATCTTAGACTGGGTGTTGTGTAATGAGAGAGAATTAATTAGCAATCTCGTTGTGCGAGGCCCATTGGGGAAGAGTGACCATAATATGGTGGAATTCTGCATTAGGATGGAGAATGAAACAGTTAATTCAGAGACCATGGTCCAGAACTTAAAGAAGGGTAACTTTGAAGGTATGAGGCGTGAATTGGCTAGGATAGATTGGCGAATGATACTGAAGGGGTTGACTGTGTATGGGCAATGGCAGATATTTAGAGACCGCATGGATGAACTACAACAATTGTACATTCCTGTCTGTCGTAAAAATAAAAAAGGGAAGGTGGCTCAACCGTGGCTATCAAGGGAAATCAGGGATAGCATTAAAGCCAAGGAAGTGGCATACAAATTGGCCAGAAATAGCAGAGAACCCGGGGACTGGGAGAAATTTAGAACTCAGCAGAGGAGGACAAAGGGTTTGATTAGGGCAGGGAAAATGGAGTACGAGAAGAAGCTTGCAGGGAACATTAAGACGGATTGCAAAAGTTTCTATAGATATGTAAAGAGAAAAAGGTTAGTAAAGACAAACGTAGGTCCCCTGCAGTCAGAATCAGGGGAAGTCATAACGGGGAACAAAGAAATGGCGGACCAATTGAACAAGTACTTTGGTTCGGTATTCACTGAGGAGGACACAAACAACCTTCCGGATATAAAAGGGGTCGGAGAGTCTAGTAAGGAGGAGGAACTGAGGGAAATCCTTATTAGTCGGGAAATTGTGTTGGGGAAATTGATGGGATTGAAGGCCGATAAATCCCCAGGGCCTGATGGACTGCATCCCAAAGTACTTAAGGAGGTGGCCTTGGAAATAGTGGATGCATTGACAGTCATTTTCCAACATTCCATTGACTCTGGATCAGTTCCTATGGAGTGGAGGGTAGCCAATGTAACCCCACTTTTTAAAAAAGGAGGGAGAGAGAAAACAGGGAATTACAGACCGGTCAGCCTGACATCGGTAGTGGGTAAAATGATGGAATCAATTATTAAGGATGTCATCGCAGTGCATTTGGAAAGAGGTAATATGATAGGTCCAAGTCAGCATGGATTTGTGAAAGGGAAATCATGCTTGACAAATCTTCTGGAATTTTTTGAGGATGTTTCCAGTAGAGTGGACAAGGGAGAACCAGTTGATGTGGTATATTTGGACTTTCAGAAGGCTTTCGACAAGGTCCCACACAAGAGATTAATGTGCAAAGTTAAAGCACATGGGATTGGGGGTAGTGTGCTGACATGGATTGAGAACTGGTTGTCAGACAGGAAGCAAAGAGTAGGAGTAAATGGGGACTTTTCAGAATGGCAGGCAGTGACTAGTGGGGTACCGCAAGGTTCTGTGCTGGGGCCCCAGCTGTTTACACTGTACATTAATGATTTAGACGAGGGGATTAAATGTAGTATCTCCAAATTTGCGGATGACACTAAGTTGGGTGGCAGTGTGAGCTGCAAGGAGGATTCTATGAGGCTGCAGAGCGACTTGGATAGGTTAGGTGAGTGGGCAAATGCATGGCAGATGAAGTATAATGTGGATAAATGTGAGGTTATCCACTTTGGTGGTAAAAACAGAGAGACAGACTATTATCTGAATGGTGACAGATTAGGAAAAGGGGAGGTGCAAAGAGACCTGGGTGTCATGGTACATCAGTCATTGAAGGTTGGCATGCAGGTACAGCAGGCGGTTAAGAAAGCAAATGGCATGTTGGCCTTCATAGCGAGGGGATTTGAGTACAAGGGCAGGGAGGTGTTGCTACAATTGTACAGGGCCTTGGTGAGGCCACACCTGGAGTATTGTGTACAGTTTTGGTCTCCTAACCTGAGGAAGGACATTCTTGCTATTGAGGGAGTGCAGCGAAGGTTCACCAGACTGATTCCCGGGATGGCGGGACTGACCTATCAAGAAAGAATGGATCAACTGGGCTTGTATTCACTGGAGTTCAGAAGAATGAGAGGGGACCTCATAGAAAGGTTTAAAATTCTGACGGGGTTAGACAGGTTAGATGCAGGAAGAATGTTCCCAATGTTGGGGAAGTCCAGAACCAGGGGACACAGTCTAAGGATAAGGGGGAAGCCATTTAGGACCGAGATGAGGAGGAATTTCTTCACCCAGAGAGTGGTGAACCTGTGGAATTCTCTACCACAGAAAGTTGTTGAGGCCAATTCACGAAATATATTCAAAAAGGAGTTAGATGAAGTCCTTACTACTAGGGGAATCAAGGGGTATGGTGAGAAAGCAGGAATGGGGTACTGAAGTTGCATGTTCAGCCATGAACTCATTGAATGGCGGTGCAGGCTAGAAGGGCCGAATGGCCTACTCCTGCACCTATTTTCTATGTTTCTATGTTTCTAGGACAAGATACAGGAGGTCCAAAAGGAAGAATCATCATCATCGGCAGTCCTTCGAAATCAAGGAAGACTTGCTTCCACTCTAAAAGTCAGTTCTCAGGTGACTGTACAGTCCAATACGGGAATTAGTCTCTGTCACAGGTGGGACAGACAGTGGTTGAAGGAAAGGGTGGGTGGGGAGTCTGGTTTGCCGCACGCTCCTTCCGCCGCCTGTGCTTGTTTTCTGCATGCTCCCGGCGACGAGACTTGAGGTGCTCTTCCTCCACCTAGGGCAGTCTTTGGCCAGGGACTCCCAGGTGTCGGTGCGGATGTTGCATTTTATCAAGGAAGAGTGCTTGGAATTTCACTCCGGATAATAAGTGAATGTGGCACGAGTGCTTCAAGCGGAGATATCAACAGTTGGAAAAACCGGTGTATGTAACATTTCCCCATTGCGTGCGCCATTTAAAAAAAATTCACTCACGGGATGTGGGCGTCGCTGGCAAGGCCAGCATTTATTGCTCATTCCTAGTTACCCTCGAGAAGGTGGTGGTGAGCCGCCTTCTTGAACCGCTGCAGTCCATGTGGTGAAGGTGCTCCCACAGTGCTGTTAGGGAGGACGTTCTAGGATTTTGACCCCGCGACGATGAAGGAACGGCGATATATTTCCAACTTGGAGGGGAACCTGGAGGTGATAGTGTTCCCATGCGCCTGTTGCTCTTGTCCTTCTAAATGATAGAGGTCACGGGTTTGGGAGGTGCTGCCGAAGAAGCCTTGGTGAGTAGCTGCAGTGCATCTTGTAGATGGTGCACAATGCAGCCACAGTGTGCCGGTGGTGGAGGGATTAAGTGTTGAAGGTGGTGGATAGGGTGCCAATCAAGCGGGCTGCTTTATCCTAGAAGGTGTCGAGCTTCTTGAGTGTTGTTGGAGCTGCACTCATCCAGGCAAGTGGAGAGTATTCCATCACACTCCTGACTTGTGCCTTGTAGATGGTGGAAAGGCTTTGGGGAGTCAGGAGGTGAGATGCTCACCACAGAATACCCAGTCTACTTCTGTAAATATCCTGGGGTGGGGTGGGGTGGGGTGGGATAGGGGCAGGGGAGAAAGGAACAGGAGGGAAGAAAAGATAAAAATGGATTGTAGAGATCGCAGGTTTGGGAGGTGCTGTTGAAGAAGCCTTGGCGAGTTGCCGCAGTGTATCTTGTAGATGGTACACACTGCAGCCACGGTGCGCCGGTGGTGGAGGGAGTGAACGTAAGATGGTGGATGGGGTGCTGATCAAGCGGACTGTTTTGTAGGTGCAGGGCCAGGGAAGGGATGGGGGTTTTGGGAGGGTGGGGGGGCAGAGTTGCGGACAAGGGAGGCCGACACTTCACTTGTGGGACCCGAAGGAGCACACCTGCCAACGTTGAGTTCGGAGTCGGGTTCCGATTACACAATTGGGACCGGATCTGCATATTTAAGGCATGGCTTCGGTGGGTATTCTCAGCGCCTCCATTTTAAAATTGCAGTCGGTGGCATCGGAGCAAGCGACCACTTTAATTGACCCCTCCCCCATCCGGTTCCCGCTGGGCGGGTAAAGTTAAAATTTCCTCCCTCCAAAGACCTCCGTGTCCCATTTGTAAATTAATCTCGGTCCTTTTTTGAACATCGACAATTCACCAACTGTGTGAGCGGACCCACTTCAAAATCTCAGTACTTCCCCCTGCCCTCAAATCAACAGCTTGGGCTAGCGGAGTCATAGAATCTTACAGGACAGGAGGAGGCCATTCAGTCCATCGTGCCTGTGTTGGCTCTTTGAAAGCGATCCAATTAGTCCCACTCCCCTGCTCTTTCCGCTGTACATTTTTTCCTTTTCAAGTAATTAATCCAATTCCCTTTTGAACGTTCCTGTTGAATCTGCTGCCACCTCCCTTTCATGCAGCACAACAACTCACTGCGTTAAATTTTTTTTTTTAATTCTCCTCATCTCCCCGATGACTCATTTGCCATTTACTTTAAATCTGTGTCCTCTGGTTACCAACTATTCCACCAGGTGAAACAGTTTCTCCTTATTTACTCTACCAAAATCCTTCATGATTTTGAACGCCTCTATTAAATCTCCACCATAACCTTCTACATAAGAACATAAGAAATAGGAGCAGGAGTAGGCCGTACGGCCCCTCGAGCCTGCTCCGCCATTTGATGCGATCATGGCTGATCCAATCATGGACTCAGGTCCACTTCCCTGCCCGCTCCCCATAACCCCTTATCGGTTAAGAAACTGTCTACCTCTGTCTTAAATTTATTCAATGACCCAGCTTCTACAGCTCTCTGAGGCAGCGAATTCCACAGATTTACAACCCTCTGCTCTAAGGAGAACAATCCTAGCTTCTCCAGTCACCTCCACGTCACTGATGTCCCTCATCCTGGTACCATTGTAGTAAATGTCTCCTGCACCCTTTTCAAGGCTTCCGCCTAATCTTGGTTCCATCTCCGGTGGTCAATCTCCCACCTCCCCTCCAGGGGCCTGGGCTTACTACAGGAAACTTAAAAAAAGAGTTAAGTGCACGCACCTCGACTTGAGTCTCTTGCTGACAAAGAACATGGCTGCTGCTCCGACATACTTGGCGAAAAACCCTTCAAACGTTCCAAACTTGCCCTCCCGCACGATGTAGTCGAAAGACTCCAGTGCCTCTCCGGGAGTGCGGTAAACGTTGGGTGAAATGAGATGCACCAGCCGGTCATCCACCCACATGCGCCATTTCATTTCCTCCCTGGACATTTAAAAAAAAACAAACGCGTTATATAAAAAAAAAGAACTGGATTTCTATAGCGCCTTTCACGACCACCGGACATCTGAAACCGCTTTACAGCCAATGAAGTACTTATGGGGTGTAGTCACTGTTGTAATGTGGGAAACGTGGCCGCCAATTTGCACACAGCAAGCTCCCACACACAGCAATGTGATAATGATCAGATAATCTGGTTTTTTTTTTGTTATGTTGATTGAGGGATAAATATTGGCCCAGTATACCGGAGAGAACTCCCCCTGCTCTTCTTCGAAATAGTGCCATGGGGTCTTTAACGCCCACCTGAGTGAGCAGACGGGGCCTCGGTTTAACGTCTCATCCGCAAGACGGCACCTCCGACAGTGCAGCGCTCCCTCCGCAATGCACGGCCATGTTCTTTGGCAGCAAGACACTCAAGTAGAGGTGCGTGCATTTCATTCTTTTAAGTTTCCTTTAGTAATTCCTGGCACCTAGAGAGGCGGTGGGAGAATGCCCACCGGAGATAGAACCAAGATTAGTCAGAAGCCTTGAAAAGGGTGCAGGGGACATTTATTAGAATGGTACCAGGATGAGGGACTTCAGTTACATGGAGGTGACTGGAGAAGCTGGGGCTGTTCTCCTTCGACCAGAGAAGCTTAAAGGGAGATTTAATAGAGATGTTCAAAATTATGAAGGGTTTTGGTCGAGTAAATAAGGAGAAACTGTTTCCACTGGTGGAAGGGTCGGTAACCAGAGGACACGGATTTCAAGTAATTGGCAAATGAGCCAGCAAAGATTATCCGAGACCTGCAGCCGGCCGGCTGATTGAAGTCGCCATGGGCCACGATCTAGGCAGCCACTAGGCCGTGTGCGGCAGCAGCTAGACAATGAACAGACTGTATTGCCCATCCCTCCCTTGTGGAAGTAGGGCTGTGGCCAACAATTTGAAGTTTGTACACGACAACAGCATTTATATAGCGCCTTTGACCGTAGTAAAAACGTCCCAAGGCGCTTCACAGGAATGTTAGCAGACAACATTTTACACCGAGCCACATAAGGATATATTAGGACAGGTGAGGTAGGTTTTAAGGAGCATCTTAAAAGGAAGAGAGATGCAGAAAGGTTTCGGGAGGAAATTCCAGATCTTCAGGCCCAGTCAGCTGAACGTGCGGCCACCAATGGTGGGGCGATTAAAATCGGGGATGCGCGAGGCGCCAGAATTGGAGCAGCGTAGCGATCTCGGAGCGTTATAGGGCTGAAGGTGATGACAGAGATAGGCAAAGCCACGGAGGGATTTGAAAACAAGGGAGAGAATTTGAAAAATCGAGGCTCTGCGGGATTGGGAGCCAGTGTCGGCCAGCGAGCACAAGTTTTGATGGGTGATTCCCTGCAATGGCCCCGGCCTGCTGAAGCCAGGTCGCTGATTGCAGTGCGGGCTAGCGCAGCAGGAGGAGCGAAGGAGTGGCACGAGTTTGTAGAGGGAAGTGACCGGGGCCCAGGAGCGGCGCGAATTTGGGGCTCAGAAGAGGCGAGGGCCCAGGGGCAGCACGGGCCAGCCCACACTGCGATATGTGTACGCACTAGGTCCGTGCAGCAGAGCTGGTCTCCAGTCGTCCTGGGTAATCCTTGCCACTGGACCAAGACCTCGCTCTGTCAAGCCCGTGTGGTGGCTGGTGTGCAACGGCTAAAAAAAATCCACGCACAGGCATCTTCCACCCTTCAACATATAATTTTGGATCTGGAATATTAGGTCCTTCATTGAAACACCTGCGAAGTTATCCCTTTTTGGCACGGAAGCAAGTCATGCTTGTTACAAGGGACTGCCTATGATGATGATGATGATGGTGGGTGAACGGGACATGGTGCGAGATAGGACATGGTACGGTCAGCAGAGTTTTGGATGAGCTCTTTATTGGGGGGGGGGGGGTAGCGACCCAGGAGAGCATTGGAATGGTTGAGCCAGGAGGCAACAAAGGCACACTGGCAAATCCGCTCCACCCTCCTCATATGCAGCATCATAAGAACATAAGAATTAGGAACAGGAGTAGGCCATCTAGCCCCTCGAGCCTGCTCCGCCATTCAATAAGATCATGGCTGATCTGAAAAACTGCGCCCCTGGGACTCAAAAGGTAGACATCGCTGAACGTGTTATTTCCTTTCCTCTAGCATTAAAAAAATCCCAAATGGCGTCAAATGGCACGAGAACAAACGGGTCACATCGACTCCCTCTGAGCGATCCCCCCAAATCCCCAGCACTGAACTAAATTTGTATAGAAACATAGAAAATAGGTGCAGGAGCAGGCCATTCAGCCCTTCTAGCCTGCACCGCCATTCAATGAGTTCATGGCTGAACATGAAACTTCAGTACCCCCTTCCTGCTTTCTCGCCATAACCCTTGATCCCCCGAGTAGTAAGGACTTCATCTAACTCCCGTTTGAATATATTTAGTGAATTGGCCTCAACTACTTTCTGTGGTAGAGAATTCCACAGGTTCACCACTCTCTGGGTGAAGAAGTTTCTCCTCATCTCGGTCCTAAATGGCTTACCCCTTATCCTTAGACTGTGACCCCTGGTTCTGGACTTCCCCAACATTGGGAACATTCTTCCTGCATCCAACCTGTCCAAACCCATCAGAATTTTAAACCTTTCTATGAGGTCCCCTCTCACTCTTCTGAACTCCAGTGAATACAAGCCCAGTTGATCCAGTCTTTCTTGATAGGTCAGTCCCACCATCCCGGGAATTAGTCTGGTGAATCTTCGCTGCACTCCCTCAATAGCAAGAATGTCCTTCCTCAAGTTAGGAGACCAAAACTGTACACAATACTCCAGGTGTGGCCTCACCAAGGCCCTGTACAACTGTAGCAACACCTCCCTGCCCCTGTACTCAAATCCCCTCGCTATGAAGGCCAACATGCCATTTGCTTTCTTAACCGCCTGCTGTACCTGCATGCCAACCTTCAATGACTGATGTACCATGACACCCAGGTCTCGTTGCACCTTCCCTTTTCCTAATCTGTCACCATTCAGATAATAGTCTGTCTCTCTGTTTTTACCACCAAAGTGGATAACCTCACATTTATCCACATTATACTTCATCTGCCATGCATTTGCCCACTCACCTAACCTATCCAAGTCACTCTGCAGCCTCATAGCATCCTCCTCGCAGCTCACACTGCCACCCAACTTAGTGTCATCCGCAAATTTGGAGATACTACATTTAATCCCCTCGTCTAAATCATTAATGTACAATGTAAACAACTGGGGCCCCAGCACAGAACCTTGCGGTACCCCACTAGTCACTGCCTGCCATTCTGAAAAGTACCCATTTACTCCTACTCTTTGCTTCCTGTCTGACAACCAGTTCTCAATCCACGTCAGCACACTACCCCCAATCCCATGTGCTTTAACTTTGCACATTGTGGGACCTTGTCGAAAGCCTTCTGAAAGTCCAAATATACCACATCAACTGGTTCTCCTTTGTCCACTTTACTGGAAACATCCTCAAAAAATTCCAGAAGATTTGTCAAGCATGATCTCCCTTTCACAAATCCATGCTGACTTGGACCTATCATGTCACCATTTTCCAAATGCGCTGCTATGACATCCTTAATAATTGATTCCATCATTTTACCCACTACTGAGGTCAGGCTGACCGGTCTATAATTCTCTGCTTTCTCTCTCCCTCCTTTTTTAAAAAGTGGGGTTACATTGGCTACCCTCCACGCGATAGGAACTGATCCAGTCAATGGAATGTTGGAAAATGACTGTCAATGCATCTGCTATTTCCAAGGCCACCTCCTTAAGTACTCTGGGATGCAGTCCATCAGGCCCTGGGGATTTATCGGCCTTCAATCCCATCAATTTCCCCAACACAATTTCCCGACTAATAAAGATTTCCCTCAGTTCCTCCTCCTTACTAGACCCTCTGACCCCTTTTATATCCGGAAGGTTGTTTGTGTCCTCCTTAGTGAATACTGAACCAAAGTACTTGTTCAATTGGTCTGCCATTTCTTTGTTCCCCGTTATGACTTCCCCTGATTCTGACTGCATGGGACCTACGTTTGTCTTTACTAACCTTTTTCTCTTTACATATCTGTAGAAACTTTTGCAATCCGCCTTAATGTTCCCTGCAAGCTTCTTCTCGTACTCCATTTTCCCTGCCCTAATCAAACCCTTTGTCCTCCTCTGCTGAGTTCTAAATTTCTCCCAGTCCCCAGGTTCGCTGCTATTTCTGGCCAATTTGTATGCCACTTCCTTGGCTTTAATACTATCCCTGATTTCCCTAGATAGCCACGGTTGAGCCACCTTCCCTTTTTTATTTTTACGCCAGACAGGAATGTACAATTGTTGTAATTCATCCATGCGGTCTCTAAATGTCTGCCATTGCCCATCCACAGTCAACCCCTTCAGTATCATTCGCCAATCTATCCTAGCCAATTCACGCCTCATACCTTCAAAGTTAGCCTTCTTTAAGTTCTGGACCATGGTCTCTGAATTAACTATCATTCTCCATCCTAATACAGAATTCCACCATATTATGGTCACTCTTCCCCAAGGGGCCTCGCACAATGAGATTGTTAATTAATCCTCTCTCATTACACAACACCCAGTCTAAGATGGCCACCCCCCTAGTTGGTTCCTCGACATATTGGTCTAGAAAACCATCCCTTATGCACTCCAGGAAATCCTCCTCCACCGTATTGCTTCCAGTTTGGCTAGCCCAATCTATGTGCATATTAAAGTCACCCATTATAACTGCTGCACCTTTATTGCATGCACTCCTAATTTCCTGTTTGATGCCCTCCCCAACATCACTACCACTGTTTGGAGGTCTGTACACAACTCCCACTAACGATTTTTGCCCTTTAGTGTTCTGCAGCTCTACCCATATAGATTCCACATCATCCAAGCTAATGTCTTTCCTAACTATTGCATTAATCTCCTCTTTAACCAGCAATGCTACCCCACCTCCTTTTCCTTTTATTCTATCCTTCCTGAATGTTGAATACCCCTGGATGTTGAGTTCCCAGCCCTGATCATCCTGGAGCCACGTCTCCGTAATCCCAATCACATCATATTTGTTAACATCTATTTGCACACTTAATTCATCCACCTTATTGCGGATACTCCTTGCATTAAGACACAAAGCCTTATGCAATAGTGAACTGTTTTGGTCTTATTTAAGGAGGGATAGAAACATCGAAAATAGGTGCACGAGTAGGCCATCCGGCCCTTCGAGCTTGCACCACCATTCAATATGATCATGGAAGATCATGCAACTTTAGTACCCCATTCCTGATTTCTCTCCATACTCCTTGATCCCTTTAACCGTAAGGGCCACATCTAACTCCCTTTTGACTATATCTAATGAATTGGCCTCAACAACATTCTGTGGTAGGGAATTCCACAGGTTCACAATTTTCTGAGTGAAGAAGTTTCTCCTCATCTCGGTCCTAAATGGCTAACCCCTTAGACTGTGACCCCTGGTTCTGGATTTCCTCAACATCGGGAACATTCTTCCTGCATCTAACCTGTCCAATCCTGTCAGAATTTTATATGTTTCGAGGAGATCCCCTCTCATTCTTCTAAATTCCAGTGAATATAAGCTTAGTCGATCCAGTCTTTCATATGTCAGTCCTGCCATCCCGGAAATCAGCCTGGAGAACCTTCGCTGCACGCCCTCAATAGCAAGAATGTCCTTCCTCAGATTAGGAGACCAAAACTGTACACAATATTTAAGGTGTGGCCTCACCAAGGCCCTGTACAACTGCAGTAAGACCTCCCTGCTCCTATACTCAAATCCTCTCGCTATGAAGGCCAACATGCCATTTGCCTTCTTCACCGCCTGCTGTACCTGCATGCCAACTTTCAATGACTGATGTACCATGACACCCAGATCTCATTGCACCTCCCCTTTTCCTAATCTGTCACCATTCAGATAATATTCTGCTTTCCCCTGTTTTTGCCACCAAAGTGGATAACCTCATATTTATCCGCATTATACTGCATCTGCCATGCATTTGCCCACTCACCTAACCTGTCCAAGTCACCCTGCAGCCTCTTAGCATCCTCCTCACAGCTCACACTGCCACCCAGCTTAATGTCATCTGCAAACTTGGAGATATTACGTTCAATTCCTTTGTCTAAATTATTAATATATATTGTAAATAGTTGGGGTCCCAGCACTGAAGCTTGCGGTACCCCACTAGTCACTGCCTGCCATTCTGAAAAGGACCCGTTTATTCCTACTCTTTGCTTCCTGTCTGCCAACCAGTTCTCTATCCACGTCAATACATTACCCTCAATACCATGTGCTTTAATTTTGCACACCAATCTCTTGTGTGGGACCTTGTCAAAAGCTTTTTGAAAGTCCAAATATACCACATCCACTGGTTCTCCCTTTTCCACTCTACTAGTTACATCCTCAAAAAATTCTAGAAGATTTGTCAAGCATGATTTCCCTTTCATAAATCCATGCTGACTTGGACCGATCCTGTCACTACTTTCCAAATGCGCTGCTATTACATCTTTAATAATTGATTCCAACATTTTCCCCACTACTGAGGTCAGGCTAACCGGTCTATAATTCCCTGTTTTCTCTCTCCCTCCTTTTTTAAAAAGTGGGTATACATTAGCTACCCTCCAATCCATAGGAACTGATCCAGAGTCAATAGAATGTTGGAAAATGACCACCAGTGCATCCACTATTTCCAGGGCCACTTCCTTAAGTACTCTGGGATGCAGACTATCAGGTCCTGGGGATTTATCAGCCTTCAATCCCATCAATTTCCCCAACACAGTTTCCTGAATAATAAGGATTTCCTTCAGTTCCTCCTTCTCACTAGACCCTCGGTCCCCTAGTATTTCCGGAAGGTTATTTGTGTCTTCCTTAGTGATGATAGAACCAAAGTATTTGTTCAATTGGTCTGCCATTTCTTTGTTCCCCATAATAAATTCACCTGGTTCTGACTGCAAGGGACCTACATTTGTCTTCACATATCTATAGAAGCTTTTGCAGTCAGTTTTTATGTTCCCTGCAAGCTTACTCTCATACTCTATTTTCCCCCTCCTAATTAAACCCTTTGTCCTCTTCTGCTGAATTCTAAATTTCTCCCAGTCCTCAGGTTTGCTGCTTTTTCTGGCCAATTTATATGCCTCTTCCTTGGATTTAACACTATCCCTAATTTCCCTGGTTAGCCACGGTTGAGCCACCTTCCCAGTTTTATTTTTATGCCAGACAGGGATGTACAATTGTTGAAGTTCATCCATGTGATCCTTAAATGTCTGCCATTGCCTATCCACCATCAACCCTTTAAGTATCATTTGCCAGTCTATCTTAGCCAATTCACGTCTCATACCATCAAAGTTACCTTTAAGTTCAGGACCCTAGTCTCTGAATAAACTGTGTCACTCTCCATCTTAATGAAGAATTCTACCATATTATGGTCACACTTCCCCAAGAGGCCTCGCACAACACGATTGCTAATTAATCCTCTCTCATTACACAACACCCAGTCTAGGATGGCCAGCTCTCCAGTTGGTTGCATATACTTGCATTGGAGGTAGTTCAGAGAAGGCCCACGAGGTTGATTCCTGAGATGAAGGGGTTTGTCTTATGAAGAAAGGTTGAGCAGGTTGGGCCTATACTCATTGGAGTTTAGAAGAATGAGAGTTAATCTTATTAAAACGTATAGGATTCTGAAGGGGCTCGATAAGATAGATGCAGAGAAAATGCTTCCCCTCGTGGGGGAATCTAGAACTAGGGGGCACAGTTTCAGAATAAAGGGTCGCCCATTTAAAACGGAGATGAGGAGGAATTTCTTCTCTCAGAGGGTCGTGAATCTTTGTAATACTCTACCCCAGAGAACTGAGGAGCTGGGTCATTGAATATATTTAAGGTGGAGATCGACAGATTTTTGAGCGATAAGGGAGTCAGGGGTAATGGGGAGCGGGCAGTGAAGTGGAGTTGAGGCCAAGACCAGATCGACCATGATCTCATTGAATGGCGGAGCAGGCTCGAGGGGCAGAATGGCCTACTCCTGCTCCTATTTCTTATGTTCCAACATCTCATGTAGAGGAAACAGCTGGGGGTAGATTTTAACTATCAGCCGGCCATCCGATAGCGCAGACCACGTAGGCCTGGTCCACTAGCGAGGGCCTTACCTCGTTAGCATAAGGCCAGCGACTCTGCTGGTGGAAATCGAGCACCCCACCACTCCTGGTCCCCGCCACAAACTCCATTCCCCAGCCACTGACTTCATCCCTCTCCCCGACTTCTGTCTGAGGCTGAACCAGACTGTTGGCAACCTTGGTGTCATATCTGACCCTGAAATGAGCTTCCGACCACATATCCGCAACATAACTAAGACCGCCTATTACCACCTCCGTAACACTGCCACCTCCGTAACACTGCCCGCCTCCGCCCTTGCTTCGGCTCATCCGCTACTGAAGCCCTCATCCGTGCCTTTGTTATCTCTAGACTTGACTATTCCTGGCTGGCCTTTCACATTCTACCCTACGTAAACTAGAGGTGATCCAAAACTCGGCAGCCCCGTGTTCTAACTCGCACTGAGTCCCGCTTACCCATGTTCGCTGACCTACATTCGCTCCCAGTCCGGCAGTTTGTGACTGGAAGGATGTTTCCAGTGGGGTTTCACAGGGCTCAGTACTCAGTCCCTTGCTTTTTGCGGTATATATGAATGATTTAAACTTGAATGTAGGGGGTACTATTATAACAAAATTGGCCGTGTGGTTGTTAATGTAGACTGCAGGAAGAAATCAATGGACTGGGCGGGTGGGCAGAACAGTGGCAAATGGAATTCAATCCAGAGAAGTGTAAGGTAATGCATTTGGAGAGGGCTAACAAGGCAAGGAAATACACATTAAATGGTAGGATACGGAGAAGTGTAGAGGAACAGAGGGACCTTGGAGTGCAGGTCCACAGATCCCTGAAGTTAGCAGGACAGGTAGTTAAGGTGGTTAAGAAGGCGTACGGAATACTTGTATTCTATGCCTCGGCTAATAAAGGCAAGAGCAGGGAGGCTATGCTTGAATTGTATAAAACATTAGTTAGGCCACAGCTAGAGTACTGCGTGCAGTTCTGCTCACCACATTACAGGAAAGATGTGATTGCACTAGAGGGGGTAAAGAGGAGATTTATGAGGATGTTGCCTGGACTGGAGCATTTTAGCTATGAGGAAAGATTGGATAGGCTGGGGTTGTTTTCTTTGGGAGAGAGGAGGCTGAGGGGAGACCTAATTGAGGTGTATAAAATTATGAGGAGACTAGTTGGAGTGGATAGGAAGGACCTATTTCCCTTAACAGAGGAAACAACAACCAGAGGAATAGATTTAAAGTAATTGGTAGGAGGTTTAGAGGGGATTTGAGGGGAAATTTCTTCACCCAGAGGGTGGTGGGGGTCTGGAACTCACGGCCTGAAAGGGTGGTAGAGGCAGAAACCTTCATTGCATTTAAAAAGTACTTGGATGTGCACTTGAAGTGCCGTAACCTACAGGGCTACAGACCAAGAGCTGGAAAGTGGGATTAGGCTGGATAGCTCTGTCGGCCTGCACAGACACGATGGGCCGAATGGCCTCCTTCCGTGCTGTAAATGTCTATGGTTCGATGAGGACTGGACAGGGGGGAAAAACTGGATGTGAAAGATGTGTGGCCCAGTTAGAGTGGGCTTTTCCCCTGATGATATTGGTAAATAATTATTGATTTTAAGCGCGCTCCAAGCATACATACTTCCTGGCCTCCTTGGAGGGGTAGTATTGCTTTTCATCCGGGTCCTCCAGCATCACCCAGTACTTGTTGTTGTATTCAACCACCTCCTTCCCCTTCTCGTCCTTTGATTTCATCTCTGGGTAGTACGACACCACCTCAGTTAGTTTCTTGTGCCTGAAATGTTTGAGAAACAACAACTTTTTATTTATATAGCACCTTTAACATAGTAAAACATCCCAAGGCACTTTACAGGAGTGTTACAAGTCAAAACAAATACATTTGACACTGAGCCACATAAGAAATTAGCGCAGGTGACCAAAAGCTTGGTCAAAGATGTAGGTTTTAAGGATTGTCTTAAAGAAGGAGAGCGACGTAGAGAGGCGGAGAGGGAGTCCCAGAGCTTGGGACCTAGGCAGCTGAAGGCACGGCCACCGATGGTTGAGCGATTAAAATCAGGGATGCTCAAGAGGGCAGAATTTGAGGAACGCAGACATCTCGGGGGGGGGGGGGGTTGTGGGGCTGAAGGAGATTACAGAGATAGGGAGGGGTGAGGCCATGGAGGGATTTGTGAACAAGGATGAGAATTTTGAAATCGAGACGTTGCTTAACTGGGAGCCAATGTAGGTCAACGAGCACAGGGACGTGGTGTGAGTCAGGACACGGGCTGCCATGTTTTGGATGACCTCAGGTTTACGTAGGGTAGAATTTGAGAGGCCAGCCAGGAGTGCGTTGCAATAGTCAAGCCTAGAGGTAACAAAGGCACGGATGAGGGCTTCAGCAACAGATGATCTGAGGCAGGGGCGGAGATGGGCGATGTTACAGAGGTGGAAATAGGCGGTCTTAGTTATGCCGCGGATATGCGGGCAGATGCTCATTTCAGGCTCAAATATATCGCCTAGGTTGCCAACAGTCTGGCTTAGCGTCAGATAGATGCTAGGGAGAGGGATGGATGGAATCAGTGGCGAGGGAACTCAGTTTGTGGTGGGGACCTGTAAACAGTGAGTAAATGGTAGAGAGAGACAAACCAGCGCGTTGCAAGTTGCATCCCACGTACGTGCCAACAACTCTCGTATTTAAGACCAGCAAATAAGAAGTGCAAGGGCAGAGAGCAAAAGAAAGACTTCCATTCCCACAGCACCTTTCACAGACTCGGGGCGTCTCAAAACACTTTACAGCCATTGAAGCACTTTCTGAAGTGTAGTCACTGTTGTCACGTAGGAAACGCGGCAGCCAATTTGCGCACAGCAAGCTCCCACAAACAGCGATGTGATAAATGACCAGATGATCTGTTTTTTAATGATGTTGATTGAGGGATAAATATTGGCCCCAGGACATCGGGGAGAATTACCCCGAGATGATGGTCAAAAATCGATGCCAGAGCTCTCTCAGTGCCTGTACACCCAGTTCATGGTCAGAGTTGTAACATTGAGGATGAAATTTTTTTTTAAATCGAGGCATTGTTTAAATGGGAGCCAATGTAGGTCAGCGAGCACTGGGGAGATGGGTGAGCGGGACTTGGTGCGAGTTAGGGCATGTTCTGCACAGTTTTGGATGACGTCAACTTTACGGAAGGTTAGAAAGTGGGAGGCGGGCCAGGAGTGTGTTGGAATAGTCAAGTCTAGCGTTAAATTGAAGAAAAATCTGATGAAATGGACTAAAAACTGTGTCACTGAGATTGTGGGTGCTTGAGAAGGTGAGAGGTAATGAATGTGTTTAAGTGTGCGAGGGACATGGGATTGTGTGTAAGTGTACAATAATGAAAGAGTGTGCGTGAGTGTGTATAAAAGAGAGTGTACGTCAACGTGTTCTTTAAGCTGCGTGTCCAGGGGTCCCAAGCATTCAGTGAGCTAGCTTTTAAATTGAAAAAAAAACACACATGGGCAGACTTTTGAATGGTCGCGCAGCCATTAACATAAGAACATAAGAATTAGGAGCAAGAATCGGTCATTCGGCCCCTTGAGCCTGTTCCGCCATTCAATATCATGGCAGATCTTCTACCTCAACTCCATTTTCCTGCACTATCCCCATATCCCTTGATTCCCTTATATACAAAAATCTATCAATCTCTGTCTTGAATATACTCAGCCAAAGACTGAGCCTCCACAACCCTCTGGGGTAGAGAATTCCGAAGATTCACCACCCTCTGAGTGAAGAAGTCTTTCCCCATCTCAGTCCTAAATGGCCGACCCATTATTCTGTGGCCACTGGTTCTCCAATCTGGGGAAACATCCTCCCTGCATTTACCCTGTCAAGCCCTGTAAGAATTTTGTATGTTTCAATGAGATCACCTCTCATTCTTCTAAACTCTATAGGCCCAGTCTACTCAATCTCTCCTCATAGGACAATCCCCCCATCCCAGGAATCAGTCTGTTGAACCTTCATTGTACTCCCTCTATGGCAAGTATAAACTTCCTTACATAACGAGACCAAAACTGTACACAATACTCTAGGTATGGTCTCACCAGGGCCCTATATAATTGCAGCAAGACGTCTTTGCTCTTCCCCTCAAAATTATGGAGAACATTGGCATAAGTGTGTCTCAAGTTAGTGAAGGAGTGTGTACAGCAGGCACCTCAAAGCACTGGAGATGTACCAACACTGCCTCTGCAAGATCCTGCAAATCCACTGGCAGGATAGGCGCACCAAAGTCAGTGTTCTCCCTCAGACCAACATCCCCAACATCGAAGCACTGACCACGCTCGATCAGCTCCGATGGGCGGGCCACATCGTCCACATGCCCGACACGAGACTCCCAAAACAAGCGCTCTACTCAGAGCTCCGACACGGCAAACAAGTCCCAGGTGGGCAGAGGAAACGCTTCAAGGACACCCTCAAAGCCCTCCTTCATAAAGTGCAACATCCTCACCGACACCTGGGAATCCCTGGCCTGAGACCGCCCAAAGTGGAGGAGAAGCTCCCGGGAAGGCGCCAAACTCATCGAGTCTCTTCGTCGGGAGCACGCGGAAGCCGACGCAAACAGCGGAAGGAGCGCACGACAACCCAAGCCCCCCACCCACCCGTCCCTCCAACCACCGTCTGCCCCACCTGTGACTGAGACTGTAGGACCCGCATTGGACTCATCAGTCACCTGAGAACTCATCCTCGACTCCGGGGGACTGCCCAAGGAGAGAGAAGGAGCGTGTGTGTGTGTGTGTAAGCGTGCGACTGTACGTGTGTGTGTTTGTGTCAAAAGGTTTAAGTGTGGCACGAGTCTCCTTAACAATCAGAAAACCAGAACACAGGGGAGG
The DNA here is from genome assembly GCF_044704955.1 of Pristiophorus japonicus. Classification (NCBI taxonomy): domain Eukaryota; kingdom Metazoa; phylum Chordata; class Chondrichthyes; family Pristiophoridae; genus Pristiophorus; species Pristiophorus japonicus. The sequence continues at coordinate 5,840,279 of NC_091996.1, forward strand.
ACAAGATGGTTCATGTCTCTGGGAAAAGAACAGCCATCTTGGGAGTTCAACAAATAAAAATCCCGGAAGATGAGGAGATCTCAAATTAATAGCCGGGGAGGGGCGGGGGGGGGAGATGGGAATTCTTATGGGGAAAAATAATGGTGAAACTGAAAGCTTTGATTTCAATAGAGAGTCTAAACTTCGCAAAGCAAAGAAGTTTGGAAATAAAATCTGAACGTGATTATCAGTAGCCACTGCAGTCTTACCCGGACAGTAAATATGTCTTCACAGCGCTGATGATAACTGAGGAATCATTGATTTGCTGGAAAAAAAAAGGAAATGAGAATCGGTTTAAAAGCTACTTATCCCTCATGCAACTTACAATTCCCTGACCCCGCATCCTCGCTCCGACCCCGCGCCCTCGCTCCGACCTCGCGCCCTCGCTCCGACCCCGCGCCCCTCGTGTCAGCCGTGGCTCAGTGGGCAGTACTCTCGCCTCTGAGTCAGTTGGTTATGGGCTCAAGTCCCCACTCCAGGAGACTTGAGCAGAAAAATCTAGGCTGACACTCCTGGTGCAGTACAGAGGGAGCGCTGCACTGTCAGAGGAGCCGTCTTTCTGCGGATCATCAGCACATTCCTGTAACTTTGTGTGTCAGCTGCGTCTCAGTGGGTACCACACTCACCTCTGAGTCAGAAGGTTGTGGGTTCAAATCCCCACTCCAGGGATTTGAGCGCATAAATCTAGGCTGACACTCCTGGTGCAGTACTGAGGGAGCGCTGCACTGTCAGAGGTAGCGTTTTTCGGATGAGACATTAAACCGAGGCCCCGTCTGCTCTCAGGTGGATGTATAAAATCCCATGGCATTATTTCGAAGAAGAGCAGGGGAGTTATCCCCTGTGTCCTGGGGCCAATATTTATCCCTCAATCATCATAATTTAAAAAAAGATGATCCGGTCATAATCACATTGCTGGTTGTAGGAGCTTGCTTGTGCGCAAATTGGCTGCCACATTTCCCACATTACAACAGTGACCACACTCCAAAAGTACTTCATTGGTTGTAAAGCGCTTCAGGACGTTCTGAGGTGGCGAAAGGCGCTATATAAATGCAAGTCTTTCTTTCTTTCTGGAAAAGGCCCCTTCCCCACCTCCTGATGCTGTGTCACTCCCACCCAGGAGAATTAAAAAATATTATTCTTGCTGAATAATATTTGGTGCTCCATATTTAAAATGTGTGCCTGTAATGTGTGCCCCTGTGAGTATGCTCAAAGTTTTGTTGAGCTCTCGAGTTGGGAGTGGCTTATCAAGTCACATGATATTCACAAGACTCAATAAAACCCCAGCCAGTTGGGTTCGGGGGATCCACGATGAGGCAGGTGGTTGTGAGCCTGGTGGATGAACTGGTAATATGTCGTGTGATTGTTAAACCTTTTGCTAATAAACCAATGTTGGGGAAGTCCAGAACCAGGGGTCACAGTCTAAGGATAAGGGGTAAGCCATTTAGGACCGAGATGAGGAGAAACTTCTTCACCCAGAGAGTGGTGAACCTGTGGAATTCTCTACCACAGAAAGTAGTTGAGGCCAATTCACTAAATATATTCAAAAGGGAGTTAGATGAAGTCCTTACTACTCGGGGGATCAAGGGGTATGGCGAGAAAGCAGGAAGGGGGTACTGAAGTTTCATGTTCAGCCATGAACTCATTGAATGGCGGTGCAGGCTAGAAGGGCTGAATGGCCTGCTCCTGCACCTATTTTCTATGTTTCTAACTAGTTCTTAATAGCAATGTGTCGTTATGAATTCTTGAGCCAAGAACCCATGAAGCCAATACATTACAGTGGCCATTCTGACGCGGCTCGGCGCAAACTCACCACTTTCTCCTCGTCCTCCCCGATCAGGATCGGGACCTTGCGGTAGCTGGAAAACTTTATCTCCTTCCGCAGGACCGGGTTGACCTCCACGACCTCGTAGGGCAGCGAGTGGAAATCGAGGAAGGCGCGGACTTTGCTGCAGAAGGGGCAGGTCTTGTACTGGTACAGAGTGAGTGACAGGCCGGCACACGGACCCTGCAGCACAACATAAGATCAAAAGTAGGCACAGGAGTAGGCCCTATGGCCCCTCGAGCCTGCTCCGCCATTCAATACGATCATGGCTGATCATCGACCTCAACTCCACTTTCCCGCCTGATCCCCATAGTCCTTGGTTCCCCTGGACTCCAAAAATCTAGTGATCTCAGCTTTGAATATATTCAGAGACTCAGCATCCACAGCCCTCTGGGGCAGAGAATTCCAAAGAGTCACAACCCTCTGAGTGAAGAAATTCCTCCTCATCTCTGTCTTAAATGGCCTTATCCTGAGACTGTGCCCCATAGTTCTAGACTCTCCAGCCAGGAGAAACAGCGCCTCAGCATCTACCCTGTCAATCCCCTCAAAATCTTGTACATTTCAATGGGATCACCTCATTCTTCTAAACTCCAGAGTATAGGCCCATTCTACACAATCTCTCATCATAAGACAGCCCTCTCATCCCAGGAATCAATCTAAGGAACCTACGTTGTACCGCCTCCAAGGCAAGTATATCCTTCCTTAGATAGGAGACCAAAACTGTGCACAGTACTCCAGATGTGTTCTCACCAAGGCCCTGTACAATTGTAGCAAGATTTCCTTACTCTTATACTCCAACACCCTTGCAATAAAGGACAACATTGCATTTGCCTTCCTTATTGCATGCTAGCCTTCTGTGTTTCTTGCACAAGGACATCCAAATCTCTCTGAATACCAACATTTAAAAGTTTCTCACCATTTAAAAATTATTCTGTTTTTCTATTCTTTATACCAAAGTGAATATCCTCACATTTCTCAACATTATACTCCATCTGCCACTCAGTTAGTCTATCTATGTCCCTGCGCAGATGCTCTATGTTCTCCTCACAACTTACTGTCCCGCCTAGCTTTGTAACATTTGCAAACTTAGATACATTACATTCGGTCCCTTCAACATTAATAGGAGTTGATAGGGCAGAGAGAAACTATTTCCTCTGGTGGGAGGAGGGCAGAACAAGGACACAAAACCTTACAATTAGAACCAGGCTGTTCAGGGGTGATGTCAGGAAGCACTTCTTCACACAAAGGGTGGCTGAAATCTGGAACTCTTCCCCGCCCCCTGAAAAGCTGTTGAGGGTGGGGGTCAATTAAAAATGTCAAAACTGAGATTGATAGATTTTTGTTGGGTAAGGGGATTAAGGGTTAAGGAACCAAGGCTTGTAAATGGAATTATGATACAGATCAGCCATCATCTGATTGAATACGGAACAGGCTCAAGGGGCTGAATGGCCTCCTCCTGCTCCTACATTCCTCTGGGAGGTGCTACACAACTTGGCGATGATTAAATTCACATCACAATATAAGTGATTTAGAAAGCACTTTATCACATCTCAGAAACCTTTCCAATCACTTGACATGCAATGAATGACCTTGAAATCGAAGGACTTATTCAGGCAAATATACAAACATAATGTCATGTTAACACATTATTATTACACAGCAACAGAAGTAAAGACTTGCATTTCTATAGCACCATTCATGCCCACCGGACATCCCGAAGCACTTTACAGCCAATGAAGTACTTTTTGAAGTGTCATCATCATCATAGGCAGTCCCTCGGGATCGAGGAAGACTTGCTTCCACTCTTAACATGAGTTCTTAGGTGGCTGAACAGTCCCATATGAGAGCCACAGTCTCTGAAACAGGTGGGATAGACAGTGGTTGAAGGAAGGGGTGGGTGGGGAGTCTGGTTTGCCGCACGCTCCTTCCGCTGCCTGCGCTCGATTTCTGCATGCTCTCGGCGACGAGACTCGAGGAGCTCAGCGCCCTTCCGGATGCACTTCCTCCACTTAGGGCGGTCTTTGGCCAGGGACTCCCAGGTGTCAGTGGGGATGTCGCACTTTATCAGGGAGGCTTTGAGGGTGCCCTTGTAACGTTTCCTCTGCCCGCCTTTGGCTCGTTTGCCGTGGAGGAGTTCCGAGTAGAGCGCTTGCTTTGGGAGTCTCGTGTCTGGCATGCGAACTATGTGGCCTGCCCAGCGGAGCTGATCGAGTGTGGTCAGTGCTTCAATGCTGGGGATGTTGGCCTGGTCGAGGACGCGAATGTTGGTGCGCCTGTCCTCCATGGGGATTTGTAGGATCTTGCGGAGACATCGCTGGTGATATTTTTCCAGAGACTTGCGGTGTCTACTGTACATGGTCCACGTCTCTGAGCCATACAGGAGGGCGGGCATTACTACGGCCCTGTAGATCAAGAGCTTGGTGACAGTTTTGAGGGCCTGGTCTGATGTAATGTGGGAAACGTGTCAGCCAATTAACACACAGCAAGCTCCCACAAACAGCAATGTGATAATGACCAGATAATCTGTTTTAGCGATGTTCATTAGGTAATGAATATTAGCCCAGGACACCGGGGATAAATCCCCTGCTCTTCTTTGAAATAAGAAACGCCGCACTGTCAGAGGGGCAGTACTGAGGGATGCGCCGCACTGTCGGAGGGGCAGTACTGAGAGAGCGCTGCACTGTCAGAGGGGCAGTACTGAGAGAGCGCTGCACTGTCAGAGGGGCAGTACTGAGAGAGTGCTGCACTGTCGGAGGAACAGTACTGAGAGAGTGCTGCACTGTCGGAGGGACAGTACTGTGGGAGCGCTGCACTGTCGGAGGGGCAGTACTGAGAGAGCGCTGCACTGTCAGAGGGGCAGTACTGAGGGAATGCTGCACTGTCGGAGGGGCAGTACTGAGGGAATGCTGCACTGTCGGAGGGGCAGTACTGAGGGAATGCTGCACTGTCGGAGGGGCAGTACTGAGGGAGTGCTACACTGTCGGAGGGGCAGTACTGAGGGAGCGCTGCACTGTCGGAGGGGCAGTACTGAGGGAGTGCTGCACTGTCGGAGGGGCAGTACTGAGGGAGTGTTGCACTGTCGGAGGGACAGTACTGAGGGAGTGCTGCACTGTCGGAGGTGCCATCTTTCGGATGAGACGAACCGAGGCCCAGTCTACTCTCTCGGATGGACGCAAAAGTTCTCGTGGCACTATTTCCAAGAAGAGCAGGGGAGTTTTCCCTGGTATCCTGGCCAATATTTATCCCTCACCTGATATCACTAAAAACAGATGATCTGGTCATTATCACAATACTATTTGTGGGAGCTTGCTGTGCACAAATTTCCTGCCGTGTTTCCTACATTCCAACAGTGACTACGCTTCAAAAAGTACTTCCTTGGCTGTAAAGTGCAGTGGTTGTGAAAGGCGCTACAGAAACGCAAGTTTTTCTTTTCGTTTTAAAATGCATCATATTGCAGCCAGGTAGCATTCAACACTCCTGAGGCAAAACGCAACTAGGGCAAGATTATGAATGCAAACCGATGCATAAGCATGTTGCATAAGAGTACACTGCATGACATTAAAAGTTGAACCAACAAAATCAGCGCTGATGCTGATTGTGCGAACACTCCCTTTGCAAAGCAGTAAGACACTGGCAAGCAATGCAAACCTTACAATCAAACTGCAAAAATAAATGACTGGTCCCCCCGGAGACCCTCTTTGTGCTCCGGTTTACCTTGGTGCATTGCTGTTCGGCGTGTTGCTGCTGCTGTTGCAGACGGTGCCTGAGAGTATGGTACAGCCCCAGGGACCCACCCAGCACAAATGCAAAGCCCAGGGCAGTGCTGCCAGCTTTCAGCCCTCCTGCCAACTTCTGCAAAGCTCTGCCCTGACCATAGAACCTGCTGCCAGGCTGCACTGCCAGCGCTTGCCATTTGCAAACCTTGCTGTAAGCCAGGAAGGGGGCAAAATGCCTCCCTGCTCTGACACAGGAAGCTGCCATCTTTGCAGAAGCCGGTTCGCCCTGGACTTCTTAAAGCCGACCTACTACGATTTTTTTCCCCCTTCTAAGCACACAATCTTGCTATTTCAACTTTAAAACAGACAGTTTCTGCTCAGTTGTATTCCTATTCAAGAAAACAAAAAAAAACGATTTAAGCAATAAAAGTTGACAGAGAATTTAATTTTGGTTGTACAACATAAATTATTGGCTCAGGAAGAAAGACTTGGATTTCTATAGCGCCTTTCATGACCACCGGACGTCTCAAAGAGCTTTACAGCCAATTAAGTACTTTTTGGACAACTACCCTGCCCCTCTTCGAAATAGCATCATGGGATCTTTTATACCCACTTGAGGGAGCAGACGGGGCCTTGGTTTAACGTCTCATCCAAAAGACCTCACCGCCAACAGTGCAGCACTCCTTCAGCACTGCACTGGAGTGTCAGCCTAGATTTTTTGTACTCAAGTCCCTGGAAACCCACAACCTTCTGACTCAGAGGCACGTGTGCTGCCCACTGAGCCACGGCTGACACTCTCAATCACTCACAATCACAGTTCAGATCAAAACTAAAAAAATCAAGGCCAACATTTGCCTCATTTAATCTATCTGTAAGGATTGCCCCAATGTCACCAATCCAATGAATCTAACAAAGGTGCCCCTTTATAGAGGGGCACAGCGAATAAAACCCAAATCATACCAAAGATAGGAAATAACAATAACAACTTGTATTTATATAGCGCCTTTAACATAGTAAAACGGCCCAAGGCACGTCACAGGAGCGTTATAAGACAAAAAAAACCAATAAATTAAATTGGACTATTATTAACATTTGCTGTCTCACAAAAAAAACAGAGCGCACTTGATTGGCAGCCCATCCACCATCTTAAACATTCACACCCTCCACCACTGGCGCACCGTGGCTGCAGTGTGTACCATCTACAAGATGCACTGCAGCAGCTTGCCAAGGCTTCTTCAGCAGCACTTTCCAAACCCGCAACCTCTACCACCTACAAGGACAAAGGCAGCAGGCGCATGGGAACACCATCACCTCCACGTTCCTCTCCAAGTCACACACCATCCTGACTTGGAAATATATCGCCGTTCCTTTATCGTCGCTGGGTCAAAACACTGTGGGAGTACCTTCACCACAAGGACTGCAGTGGTTCAAGGCGGCGGCTCACCACCATCTTCTCAAGGGCAATGAGGGATGGGCAACAAACGCTGACGTGTAGTCACTGTTGCAATATAGGAAACGCAGCAGCCAATTTGCTCACAGCAAGCTTCCACAGACAGCAATGAGATAAATGATAAGATAATCTGAAGAGATTCTTGTACTTTTAGCAGAGGGGAGATAGAAAGTTATGTGATACAACTCTGATCATGAATGGGTCAGTATTCATCTCCCTGCCCTTCCCTATACAAACTTGAGATACATTGACTCCTCCTTGACTAAATTATCCTCATTAGTGTAGTACTGAGGGAGCGCCGCACTGTCGGAGGGACAGTACTGAGGGAGCGCCGCATTGTCGGAGAGGCAGTACCGAGGGAGTGCCACACTGTCGGAGGGGCAGTACTGAGGGAGCGCTGCACTGTCAGAGGGACAGTACTGAGGGAGCGCCGCACTGTCAGAGGGGCAGTACTGAGGGAGCGCTGCACTGAGTGGCGGTACTGAGAGAGCGCCGCAATGTCGGAATGGCAGTACTGAGGGAGCGCTGCACTGTCGGAGGGGTAGTACTAAGGGAGCGCTGCACTGTCGGAGGGGCAGTACTAAGGGAGCGCCGCACTGTCGGAGGGGCAGTACTGAGGGAGTGCTGCACTGTCAGAGGGGCAGTACTGAGGGAGCGCCGCAATGTCGGAGTGGCAGTACTGAGGGAGCGCTGCACTGTCGGAGGGGTAGTACTAAGGGAGCGCTGCACTGTCGGAGGGGTAGTACTAAGGGAGCGCTGCACTGTCGGAGGGGCAGTACTAAGGGAGCGCCGCACTGTTGGAGGAGCCATCTTTTGGATGAGACGATAAACTGGGGCCCCGTCTGCTCTCTCAGGTGGATGTAAAAGATCCCACGGCACTATTTTGATGAAGATCAGGGGAGTTACAATGAAGTATTTAATTGGTTGTAAAGCGCTTTGAGAGGTCCTGAGGTCGTGAAAGGCGCTATGGAAATGCAATTTCTTTCTTTCCTATTTTGTTTTATTTATCACAAATGATGTAGCAATTCCAGCAAGTTGCTCCGCCTGTTATTTTCCTCTAGTTGATGGGTGACAATTTCAGAGTCGGTCAGGAATGGATGGGCAGCACTCACCGCTTTAAATCTGCAACAATTCTGAGCGTGCAATAAGAGCCGGCTGGTTGCCTCGGGCCTGCGGGTCTTTCACAAAGTTTCCAATTATATTTTAAATGGAAATTCTTTTGGAAAGTGATTGTGCGGTTTGTATAAGGGGAATGATTCTGGATAATTTGGGGAGGGGGCGGATTGTGTTTTGTTCTCAGGCGGTTCCCGGACACACTGCGGGGGAGGACCCCGGACAGCTGAGCTTGTTACATTTCAACACATGTAACAAATGTAACTGACAACTTCCGGGAAATCCCAGGGAGACCCCGGGGGGGGGGGGGAAAGAGAGAAAAAAAGGCTTGGGAGAGCCCCAAATATCATAGGGAGATCCCAGGGCGGAGACTCCGGGAGCGGCGGCCTCTGCTGATCAGGATCAGATTTTGCTGCAATGTCGGGACCGAACGGGGAGCCGAGCGTGGAGCGAGAGGAGGGGGAGGATGTGCCCGAGGAAGGTAAAACCCTGCGGAGGAGCTGACCCGGGACCCCCTGACCCAAACTCCATTGGACCCCTCTGACCCAGCCCCCACTGGATCCCCCCCCGACACTCAGACTCCACTGGACCCTCCCCCCAGACCCAGATTCAAACTGTATCCTTATTGGGGCCCTACTAGACACCCACCCCCCCCCCCCCCCCCCCCAGACCTGGAGATGGCAAGTAGCAGAATTAAGTTATCACTTTGCTTGAATACTGAGGGACTGCCGCCTTGTCGGAGGGGCAGTACTGAGGGAGCGCCGCACTGTCGGAGGGGCAGCACTGAGGGAGTGCCGCACTGTCGGAGGGGCAGTACTGAGGGAACGCTGCACTGTCGGAGGGGCAGTACCGAGGGAGCGCTGCACTGTCGGAGGGGCAGTACTGAGGGAGCGCCGCACTGTCGGAGGGGCAGTGCTGAGGGAGCGCCGCACTGTCGGAGGGGCAGTGCTGAGGGAGCGCTGCACTGTCGGAGGGGCAGTGCTGAGGGAGCGCCGCACTGTCGGAGGGGCAGTGCTGAGGGAGCGCCGCACTGTCGGAGGGAGCGCCGCACTGTCGGAGGGGCAGTGCTGAGGGAGCGCTGCACTGTCGGAGGGGCAGTACTGAGGGAATGCTGCACTGTCAGACGGGTAGTACCGAGGGAACGCTGCACTGTCGGAGGGGCAGTATTGAAGGAGCGCTGCACTGTCAGACGGGTAGTACTGAGGGAGCGCCGCGCTGTCGGAGGGGCAGTGTTTCAATGAGACATTAAACTGAGGCTCAATCTGGCCTCTCGGCGGAAGTAAAAGGTCCGATGGCACTATTCTAAGAAAAGCAGTGGATTTCTCCCCAATGACCTGGCATTATTTATCCCTCAGCCAACTTCACTAAAACAGATTATCTGGTCTTTTATCTCATTGTTGTGTGTGGGAGCTTGCTGTGCGCAAATTGGCTGCCGCATTTCCCACATTACAGCAGTGACTACACTCCAAAAAGTACTTCATTGGCTGTAAAGCGCTTTGGGATGTCCCAAGATGGTGGAAGGCGCTGTAGAAATGCAAGTTCTTTCTTATTTTGTAACTCATTCTGTTGTCAGTTAAATATTATGATCTCACTCCCCACCTTCTCTGTCCGGACAGAATATGTTGCACTCAACTTGATGCTCGATCAGATCAATTCTTGTCTGGACAACCTCGAAGAGAAGAACGACGTCCTCAACGCGAAATTTCGAGAGCTGCTGGAGTCGAACCGCCAGGTGAGGCTGGAATTCCAGCAGCAACAGATGGACGCAACGGCCTTGCCAACGGAATCCAAAGAGCGCAATGCCTGACTCCGATCACCGCTTCTCCAACACGCTCTAATATCACAAGCCCTGCTGAAGAATTTTTTTAAATCGCGTTTGTCGGCTGTACATTCCCCATGACAAAAACGCTGGCTAGTTTTCACCAGTGTCCTGAGCTCCTGGTTCCGTCCGTGGTGATATCTTTTGCCTTTTATGTAACCCGTTTCTGTTTGGTTTGGGCTGTGGAATATTCTCATTTCTTCCTTCCAGAGAACTGGCGTTGCACTGTCCAATTGTGAGTTGCTTTACTGGGATAAGACATCTTATTTCATATGCATTCAATTTTTTTTTAAGTTGAGTGTTTGATCTTGAGGACATGGAGCTGTGCTGGACCATTGCAATTCAGCTTGCTGGTCCTCAAGTTTAGGAAATAAACATAATCCCCCTTGTACCTCTGTCAAGGCTTGTCTCCAGGTACTTGTCCAACTTTGTTGAATTTGCTGATAGAAAACAGTCCCTCTGCCAATCATTCCATCCATTCACCATCTTCAGTGTAAAAAAAACTTAAATCAAAACCATCTTTTCACCCCCCCCCCCCCCCCTTCCAAGTCAGGGTTTATGCTCTCTAACATATGCACCGATACAAGACATTATTGTTTGTCCTGTCTATACCCTCTAGACTGTTAACTACTTCTATAAGATCAATTGTGAGCCTTCTCTTGCGTAACCATTCCCAGCTTCTGTCACCTCTCCCCATTTTATTCAGGGACCAGAGAGCATAAGAAATAGTAGCAAGAATCGGCCCCTCGAGCCTGCTCCGCCATTCAAAAAGATCATGGCCGATCTGATCTTGGCCCCAACTCCACTTCCCTGTCCGCAGTCCATAACCCTTCACTCCCCTTATTGTTCCAAAGTCTATCTCCACCTTAAATATATTCCATCACCCAGCCTCCACAGCTCTCTGAGGCAGAGAATTCCAGATTTAGGACTTTGAGAAAAGAAATTTCTCCTCATCTCAGTTCTTAAACTATGCCCCCTAGTTCTAGCTTCCCCCACAAGGGGAAACATCCTCTCTACATCTACCTTGTCGAGCCCCCTCAGTATCTTGTATGTTTCAATATCACCTCTCATTCGTCTAAACTCCAATGAGTATAGGCCCAACCTTGGATGGGTGGAGAGCACCAGCACCAGTTCCCACTGTCACAGGACGGGAGAGTGGAGAGCACCAGTTCCCACTGTCACAGGAGCATCCAGTCGTGCCCCGGTAACTGCCCCCAAGGGAAGTGGAGTGTGGGATATTGCACTCCGCTTCCATTGAGGGGGGGTAAGGCCAATTCTGCGGCGGGAGCAGGACTTCTACGCTGGGGGCTAAAATTCCCTGCCCCAGAAGGTTACTGCCCCGCACAGGGTGGGGGGGGGGGGAGCCTGTGCGGGGAGGCAGAGGGAAGTGGAGGGGAGGCGGGGGATGGAGGGGAGAGTGGTGGAGGTGGGGGGGGCGGAGAAACCCAGGGCGGGGATGGGAGGGGCCACATTGCAGCGAAGGTCTGGGGGGGGGCGAAGTGTGTTGGAGGGGCGGGCCTGGGGGCTCGGTGTGGGGAGTGTTCGGAGTGGGGTGGACGGGTTGACTGCGCAGATGGCGGTTGGTGGATGTGGTGTGGTTGGCGTCGCGGGGGCGTGGCTCCGGGGCTGGGCGCTCGACATCCGGGGGTGTTCGGCATTTGGGAAGGATTCTGACGGGACGGGGCGGGTTGGGTGCGGGGGGAGTGTTCCTGGTGTTGGGAGGGTCCGGAGTCGGGGGTGGGGGCACGCTCTTGGGATGGGCTGTTTGGGGAGAGACTTCTTCACTCGGAGTTGCTGGCCTGTGGGAAGAGTTATTGATGCCAGTTCATTGGATGTGTTCGGGAGGGAGATGGATGTGGTCCTTGCGGCTGGGGGGGGTCGTGGTGTGTGGGGGAGGTGATCAGCCATGATCTTGTTGAATGGCGGTGCAGGCTCGAAGGGCCAAATGGCCTGCTCCTGCACCTATTTTCTATGTTTCTATATGACAACCCCTTCATCTCAGGAATCAACCTCGTGAACCTTCTCTGAATTGCCTCCACTGCATGTATATCCGTCCTTAAATGAGACCAAAACAGAGCAGTTTTAGTTGCTATACTGTGTCCAATGCCTGAATGTCTTTCTCATAATGTGGTGACCAGAACTGTACCCGGTTCTCGAGGTAGGGCCAGACTAGGGCTCAGTCCTTTAGATTTGTGCTCTCTTCCTCTGTTAATCGCTCCTGAATGTTGCTGTAATCAACAGTTTAAAGTTATGTTACTCCATCATCATCATAGGCAGTCCCTTGGAATCGACTTGCTTCTACTCTTAACATGAGTTCTTCGGTGGCTGAACAGTCCAATACGAGAACCACAGTCTCTGTCACAGATGGGCCAAATAGCCATTGAGGGAAAGGTGGGTGGGACTGGTATGCCGCACGTTCTTTCCGCTACCTGCGCTTGATTTCTGCATGTTCTCAGCGACGAGACTCGAGGAGCTCAGTGCCCTCTCGGATGCACTTCCTCCACTTAGTGCGGTCTTTGGCCAGGGACTCCCAGGTGTCAGTGGGGATGTCGCACTTTATCAGGGAGGCTTTGAGGGTGTACTTGTAACGGTTCCACTGCCCACCTTTGGCTCATTTGCCGTGAAGGAGTTCCGAGTAGAATGCTTGCTTTGGGAGTCTCGAGTCTGGCATGCGAACTATGTGGTCTGCCCAGCGGAGCTGATCAAGTGTGGTCAGTGCTTCAATGCAGGGGATGTTGGCCTGGTCGAGGACGCTAACGTTGGTACGTCTGTCGTCCCAGGCGATTTGTAAGATCTTGTGGAGACATCGTTGGTGGTATTTCTCCAGCGACTTGGTGTCGGCTGTACATGGTCCATGTTTCTGATCCATACAGGAGGGCTGGTATTACTATAGCTCTATAGACCATGAGCTTTGTGACAGTTTTGAGGGCCTTCAGACACTCTTTTCCTCAGGCTGCACTAGAGGCGGTATTGGATCTCGTCGTCAATGCCTGCTCTTGTTGATAGGAGGCTCCCGAGATAGGGGAAGTGGTTCACGTTGTCCAGGGCCATGCTGCGGATCTTGATGACTGGGGGGGGCAGTGCTGTGCGGCGAGGACAGGCTGGTGGAGGACCTTTGTCTTACTGACGTTTAGCGTAAGGCCTATGCTTTCATATGCCTCAGTAAATACGTCGACTATGTCCTGGAGTTCAGCCTCTGTGTGTGTGCAAGACGCATGTTACTCCATGAGTCTGTTGTGTGACAAAATGCAATTTCTGTCTTGTAAAATCCATCAAGCCCTGGGTGATGTAGCAATAAGAAAATGGTTTGGAAAAACATTGAATCGATACCAAGTCACTCTGAATTGAAGGACGTCTGGTGACTCACCTCTGCCATTTTACTTGAATGTGTCAGCCGTGGCTCAGTGGGTAGCACGCTCGCCCGAGTCAGAAGGTTGTGGGTTCAAGTCCCACGCCAGTGACTTGAGCACAAAATCTAAGCTGACACTCCCAGTGCAGTGCTGAGGGAGAGCTGCACTGTCAGAGATGCCGTCTTTTGGATGAGACATTAAATCGAGGCCCCATCTGCGCTCTCAGGTGGACGTAAAAGATCCCATGTCATTATTTCGAAGAGGAGCAGGGGAGATATGTCCTGTCCAATATTTATCCCACAATCAACACAACAAAAACAGATTATCTATTCGTTCTCACATTGCTGTTTGTGGGAGCTTGCTGTGCGCAAATTGGCTGCCGCGTTTCCCACATTCCATAAGTGATTACACTCCAAAAGTACTTCATTGGCTGTAAAGCGCTTTGAGACGTCCGGTAGCCGTGAAAGGCGCCATATAAATTCAATTCTTACTTCAAAGCTTGGTCCTGACGTAGAATTTCTCAATGAAGATTTTGCACTGGGTCGAAAATTGCTTGAACGGAGGGAGAAAATATTACAACTACTGAGTGTTTATAATTTACCTGGGTGAAGCCATGGCGGAGCAGCCTGTCAGCGGCCCCCATCGCCGCGATGCCGCAGCCGATGATGCTGTCGAGTCCTTGTCGGGGGCCTCTACTGCTGTCCATGGCCATCAATTGCAGTATGGTCATCAACTGTGGTATTGTGAGCTGGCGCGTTGGGCCCTGGAACATCGTGGGCTGCCCCGATCTGTGTGGGAATATCTCCGCAGGTCGGGGCTATAAAAAGAGCTGGCGCGCTGGGCCCTGGAACATTGTGGGCAAATGAGGGTACGGTGCCGAGAAGAGCTGAGGGCCCAGGGGCAGCACGGGCCTGTCCACATTGCTTTGTCGGTGCAGCAGAGCAGGTCTCCAGTCGTCCTGGTTAACCCTTGCCACTGGATAAAGGCCTAGCTCTATCAAGCTCGTATGGTAGCTGATGTGCAACGGTCACCACACGTTAAAAAAATACATGCACAGGCATCTTCCACCCACTCAATTGGAGTTTAGGACTGGAACATCGGGTCCTTCATTGAAACACCTGTGAATTCTTGTGGAAGCAAGTCATCCTCATTCGAGGGACCGCCTATGATGATGGATTATAATTTAGAGGCAATCCCTCTTCCACAACACACTGTTAAAGATAATCGATTCCGTCACTCGAAGGAGATGTATTAGGCCCATAGAATTGTGCAATAATTTACCATTGCCTGTAACGGGGATATTGATGATGAGTGACTGGTTTTCTCTACAACTTGTGGCTGCTGTACAGTTTGCTGTTTCCTTGAAGTAAATAAAGCACATAAAATATTTAAAAAGAAATGATAACCTGGTTTGCTTCGGGAACAATTCAGTCAGTGGGTGTAGTTATTCGGCGACAGAGCAGTATGAAAGTATCAGGAGCCAGCCTGAATAGGAGTGACTATATGCACAATTTGTATAAATGATAATGTATCATATACTAACCTGGAGATCCAGATGTTAGAAATGTGCAGGGGATGAATTATTCCCGTCTTGTACGTTTCTCAGCTTATGCAGGATATAAATATACATACTTGATTCCATTGTTGTTTTGTGGTACATCTTAATTTAATATGCTTTCTACAAAGTTCTATTAAACTGACAAATGGCTGAGGCTGTGTTGTATTTTTATATTCATTCATGGGATGTGGGTGTCATTGGCAAGGCCGGCATTTATTGCCTATCCCTAATTGCCCCGTGAGAAGGTGGTGGTGGGCCGCCTTCTTGAACCGCTGCAGTCCGTGTGGTGAAGGTGCTCCCACAGTGCTGTTAGGGAGGGAGTTCCAGGATTGTGACCCAGCGACGCTGAAGAAACGGCCGATATATTTCCAACTCACAAGTGGTAGTGTTCCCATACGTCTGCTGCCCTTGACCTTCTAGGCTGTAGAGGTCACAGATGTATTCTACCACATGTATTGCACATCAATCTAACCTCATCAGCTGGCAAATGTTTTATTGGATGTTGAGCACATGGGGTGAATCGAGCTGACCGCATAGTAACAAGAATGTTTGGGTGATCGTTATGGAGCTGGAATACCATTTCAGGCACCGGATTTTAATAGTATAATCCTCTATGTATTGTTTCTAATGACCAAGGTATCTGCAACTCTGACAGAAAACAATCCGAGAAATTTACAGTGCAGGAGGCCATTCGGCCCATGCCGGTTGACAAAAGAGCTATCCAGCCTAATCCCACTTTTCAGCTCTTGGTCTGTATCCTGTGGGTTACAGCACTTCAACTGCACATCCAAGTACTGTTTAAAAAAAAGTGATGAGGGTTTCTGCCTCTACCACCCTTTCAGACCTCCACCGCCCTCTGTGTCAAAATAATTCTCCTCAAATCATCTACCAATTACTTTAAATTTATGCTCCTTGGTTATTGACCCCATCGAATGAAAATAGGTCCTTCCAATCTCCTTTTATCTAGGCCCCTCATAATTCTATACACCTCAATAAGATCTCCCCTCGGCATCCTCTGTTCCAAAGAAAACAAACCCAGCCTATCCAATCTTTCTTAGCTAAAATTCCCCAGTCCAGGCAACATCCTTGTAAATCTCCTCTGTACCCTCTCTAGTGCCATCACATCTTTCCTGTAATGTGGTAACCAGAACTGCATGCAGTATTCTAACTTTTGTTAATTAATTAAGGAAGGATAATTCCATTTTATAGTAAGCACTAAATGTCTTAACTGAGGCAGTACCGACGAAAGTACTGCACTGGAGTGTCAGCCGAGACGTTTGTGCTGCAGTGGGATTTGAACCCACATCCTTCTGACTCGAAGCAAGGGTGCTACCCACTGAGCCACGAATGACAGCCCAATGTCTCTTCCCATGAAGGCAGACTTCGGAGTCACAATGGGTTCATGAGGTAGGACTTCCATTCCTCATTGCAAGGTCTAAATTAGACTCCCTCCAGCATAAGACATTTTCAAAATTAAGGAAGGTTTTGAGACAGTAAGTAGTTAAATGGCTGTTTCCGGTGGTGGGCAAATCGGTAATAGAATCAGGATGATCACTAGAATAACAAGGTGCGGAGTTAGAATTTTTAACCCACATACAGGGCAATTGAAGCATCAAACACTTTGCCCACAAGGGCTACTGAGGCAGAGATTAACAACATTCTCATTGAATGATACAGCAGAGGTCATTTGTCCCATCGTGCCTGTGCTGACCATTTTAAAGAGTTATCCAATTAGTTGCCCTGCGCTTTCCCCAAATCCCTGGAAATGTTTTCCCCCTTCAAGTATTTATCCAATTCTCATTTGAAAATCACTTATTGAATCTGCTCCCACCGTCATTTCAGGCAGCACGTTCTGGATCACAACAACTCATTGCGTAAACATGTTTTCCCCTCACGTTGCTTCCCGCTCTTTTGGCAATTACCGTAAATTGATCTTTAATTGTTCAAGTGCTAGAGCACGCAGCTGCTGGCCAGAGGCATTGGTGGAAAGATCAGATGAGGAAGCGATTGAAATTGAGTGTTGGCAGGTTAACTTGCAACCTGAAGCTCTTGTTCCGGGTGCAGATGTAATTAGGTAGCAAGAAATCTGATGATGTGAGGAGTTCCTAAGAGTGAAGAAATTGCAAAAATACCGTCTATCTTTTTAAAAAGAATACTTGCATTTCTATAACACCTTTCACAACCACCTGACGTCCCAAAGCGATTTACACCCAATTAAGTACTTTTTTTTTGAAGTGTAGTAACTGTTGTAATGTAGGAAACGCAGCAGTCAATTTGCGGCAAGCTCCCGCAAACAGCAATGTGACAACGACGAGATAATCTGTTTTTGTTATGTTGATTGAGGGATAAATATTGGCCAGGACACCTGGGATAATGCCTTTGCTCTTCTTCAAAATAGTGCTGTAGGATCCTTTATGTCCACCCGAGAGGAGCAGATGGATCCTCAGTTTAAAGTCTCAGTTTAAAGACGGCACCTCCGACATTGCAGCACTCCTTCAGTACTGCCCCTCCGACGGTGCAGCAGAGGCTCCCTCAGTACTACCCCTCCGACAGTGCAGCGCTCCCTCAGTACTGCACTGGGAGTGTCATCCTTTATTTTTGTGCTGATGTCTCTGGAGTGGGGACTTGAACTCACAACCTTGAGACTCAGAGGCGAGAGTGCTGCCCACTAAGCCACGACCAGCACGCATTTAAAACTCATTTGAAACAGTTTGTGACTGAAGCTTTATTTTTGAAATCTGTCTGAAAACAGCAAACATATTTCTCAAACTACACTGGAAACAGCATTTTATTTAGAGCAAGGGCAAAAAATGACAGTACTCACAAACAGCAACATGAATGACTTTAAAAAAAAAAGTATTCAACATTAAAAGGGACTTCCATCTCCAAAAAACCTAGCTTTTAAATGTCCCATTACCCTAAGTACACCGAACACTGTCCATCCAAAAATACCCTTTTTGCTACAATCCCAATGTCACCGTTTCTTAGCGGATTTGTAAGGAATTAAGAGTTAACTGCTGACGATGAGTTTATTGCAGTGGTTTATAGATCAGCACTGTCAAAGGATGCATGTAAAACAGGGAGAGAGTAAATCCGCCTCACCTTCTGCAGTGTTTATTCCACCCCCTCAAACGATTGAGTGAGTGAGGCGGCTGTGAACCATAGAAGCAACTTAAGAGGATGTCATTGCAAGATGAGCTAGGAGACTTTATTGAAAAAGTTTCAGCACAATTGTCACTTGTTTTCTCCCTCCCGCCCCCAGAATTGCTTTAGTGGTATTAATACACAAGTGGATCTCCACGAGCCAGGGACCTCTTTTTAAAAATGTTTTTAAAACCTTTGTTTTAATCTATCCCCAGACAGATGGAATGAAGATCTGGTGGGAACAGGGTGACTGATTTGAACACATTTTCCCTCCGCTTGACACCAGAGTTTGAATTAAATCTGGACTGGGGCAGGGGGGGGGGGGGGAATAAAATAGAAAAGACCCACACAGGTTATGAATGGCATTCGGTCACGCTGGATGTTGGCTAGAGTACAAAGTAATCTGCTTTTCCTCTTCTAAATAGGGGCAGCCCAACTCAATACAGGGCAGGAGCGCTGAGAGATTCTGCACACTGCATCTATTTCAATAGTGTGAGTGACACGAGATTCTCCAGTGACTAATCAGGCAGTGACTTGAAAGTTTAAAAAAATAAGACATCTATTCTGTCTTTGCGGACTGCTGTGTGTGGAGGGTGATGCAGTGGGCTATTGATGTGGAATACAGTGGGATACTGATGTGGTTAGAAGCAGCACTGCTGTGAGGCAAACACACCATCCTTTCGCCTGTTTGAATCCCTCCCAAAATGAAGATCTGCTCTGTCTGATGGGGGAAAACACTGAAGGGACCTGGGGTTTTGGGGGAGGGGGGGGGGGGGGAGGGGGAGGGAATAGAAAGGCGGCTTTGCCAAGTGCAAACAGGCCCCTAAAACCTTGCTGCTGTCGATTCTGGTCCTGCCCAATAAATCTGTCCTTTATAATGGCATGACTTGTGTCAAATCAAACAGGCTGCGGGGGATAGGTTATCCCCAAACCATCACATGGCTATCGTACACTTCAGACTGTAGGGGGTGAAGGCAGTTTTGTACTGTACGAGGGACTGAGGACCCCCCCCCCCACCCCGTACAAACTCTGACTCGAGAAAACCCAACAGACTGGCTGAATCCAACGACCCAGATTCCACCTCTTAGCTGACCTTTGACCGCCAAGAGCTGTGGAGGTTCAGTCGTTGAGTGCATTCAAGGCGGAGATCGCTAGATTTTTGGATATTAAGGGAATCGAGGGACGTGGGGATAGTGCGGGAAAGTGGAGTTGAGGTCGAAGATCAGCCGTGATATTGAATGGCGGAGCAGGCTCGAGGGGCCCTATGGTCACAGACCAGAAACGTTAACTCGGTTTCTCTCCTCAGCTGCTGCCTGACCTGCTGAGATTTCCAGCCTTTTCTGTTTTAATTTTAGTGTTGCTAGGAATTCTTAAGCAAAGAACCCATGAAGCAAATACATTTTTCCTTTCTCTGTACAAACGCCGACAGGCCTGGTTTCGATTTTCAAGCACAAGTTAACATTTTACAATTACCTCGACTATTTAATAAAACAAATTTTTTAAAGAAGTTTTAATAAAAGGATACAGAAAATGACAACCGGTTAACCCAAGAGGAAGAATTCCGTCCCTCGTCTATTTCTAATATTCCACATTTCAAAATGTCTAGGAAGCGACTTTTGAAATGGTTCTGGTAGAATCCTGTATGGAGCAGTTTGCTTGATCAGTGCCCCCTGCCACTGCACTCAACAGCCGCCCCTCCACCATCATCGCACCCTGCTTGCAGTAGACACCATCTCAGTGGGTTGCCATCCCTCTGGGACTGTGTTGGTCTCCAGAAATTAAAGATTAATCTCCAGGACACAATGGGGAGCAACCCTGGAGAAAAATCAGAGGCGCATTCAAAAAACTGAGCCATTTAAAAAAATAAATTTCTTTGAATATTTTCAATTAGTCATAAAAATATTGGAGGCAGGGAAAAACGATGTGCTTGACTGACAGCCAAGAATCATCCAATCAGGTAAAGGAAGAGTGTTTGCTTTCCAATTGGCCGCGGGAAGGTGGGGCACCGTGAGGTTGGATGGGTTGGAGACCAATGGCGGGAGGGATGGGGGGGCAGGGCGGTTGGAGGTCACGTGATGAAACCTCCAGGAATATTGTCCAAGCAGATTTGGCACTGTTACATCTACAGGATGCACTGCAGCAACTTACCAAACTTACTTGTACAGCACCCGCCCCACTCGCCCCCTCCCGCAAACCTGAGCACCCAGAAGGACGCGAGCAGACACGTCAAGGAAACACCAGACACGTCAAGGAAACACCGCCCTGGCGTGGACATGTACTCCCATTCCTTCACCATCACTGGGTCAATCTCCTGGATATCCCCCATCTAATAGCGCTGTGGGAACACACGCACAGGGACTGCTTGCTGTTCAAGAAGATAGCCAACCACCATCTTCTCAGTAACTAGGGGTGGGCAATAAATGTGGCCGTGCTAGCTTCACCCATGTCCCAAATCTTTTTTCTTTTAAAAAAGTGCTATTTTGGTTGAATGGCAAACGCCACTAATACAGAGAAGCGTATAATACCGTATATCTCATGTTTGCTATTGAGGGAGTGCAGCGAAGGTTCACCAGACTGATTCCCGGGACGGCGGGACTGACATATGAGGAGACACTGGATCGACTGGGCCTGTATTCACTGGAGTGTAGAAGGGCCTGTATTCACTGGAGTGTAGAAGAATGAGAGGGGATCTCATAGAAACACATAAAATTCTGACGGAACTGGACAGGTTAGATGCAGGAAGAATGTTCCCGATGTTGGGGAAGTCTAGAACCAGGGATCACAATCTAAGGATAAGGGGTAAGCCATTTAGGACCGAGATGAGGAGAAACTTCTTCACTCAGAGTTGTTAACCTGGGGAATTCTCGACCACAGAGTTGTTAATGCCAGTTTGTTAGATATATTCAAGAGGGAGTTAGATATGGCTCTGATGGCTAAAGGGATCAAGGGGTATGGAGAGAAAGCAGGAAAGGGGTACCGAGGTGAGTGATCAGCCATGATCTTATTGAATGGCGGTGCAGGCTCGAAGGGCCGAATGGCCTACTCCTGCACCTATTTTCTATGTTTCTATGTTTCTACATGTAGTTTAGTGGGCATCACGCATTATCAAGAACTGATGCGAGGAAAGGAGATTTGGCGTGGCTGTTGAAAAGACCTTTGTCAGAAAACTTGCTCCCTCCACACACACACAGCCTTGCTTTGATCCACCTGGACACGGAGCTCGATGACTGAGGCCACGCAAAAGGAATGGCCATCGAGCCGCTCCACTTCAACCACTGCTCAAGCAGAGAGGCTTTTACAGAAGGGGCTCACTTTCCACTCCGTCTGCTTCCGCTGGGAACCCCCCCCCCCACCGCCCGTGCTTCAAGAGAGAAGGGCAAATAGCCGTGCGAGTCTTCGGAGTAGTTATCGGCAATTGTGCGACGGCCTTGGTAGGCATGTCTGTGTCAACGCAGGCGGGCAACTCACGCACTGTGCAGATGATCGATCACTGCCCAGTGTGAAAATCAGAGTTGTCTATCTTACACCAAGTGAGGGGCACATACAGTTTTTTTAAACAAAAAAGTGATATACACTTTAAGGACCTGCGGAAATGGTTCTTTGCCACCAGTTGCAATGCAATGATCACTTAATAAAGGACCCCTCCCCTCCCCCCCCCCACAAGCAGGAGCAACTCCACTCTACCTTGCGATATTTCAATTCCTTCCACAACTGATTGCCGATTTGAAAGTTTTTTTTTACAATATATAAATGAATTAGGGGCCTCAAACCTACAAGGAATTATTTTGTTTTACAATAGCCAGGGTTCAGTCAGTGGTGAAGGGACAGTGTTCAAACAAACGGTATCGGCCCGCTGCAGTACATGAAGTAAAGGCTGCAGTGATGTGACTTCCCCCCCCACTCCCCACCCCCCCCACCCCCCACCCCCCAAATAAAACAAACACTGAAGGCGATGGCTCAAGTTACAATACTAAAATCTTCGGAGCAGTGCATTTATCTCTACTTTATAATCTGTGAAGAGGGTGGAAAAATAGGTACCGCATTGGGACACTACAGTTAATAATCAGTTGTGGATTCGCACATGATTCTTCCCTCACTGATGAAAGAAAAATACATAACCACTGATGGACAGCCCACTGTGAACCTAACATGGTGGCAGACAGACCGGGGGGCCACCCAGATTTAGCGCAACCACGGTATAATTTACCCTACAAAAAAAGGATTTGGATCTTTAAATTTACTTCTTTCGTCTGGCGGAGATGCGGCGGCCTCTGGCTGCCCTCCCGGATCTGGTTTTGGGGCTGTTGTGTTCCAGGTGCCCGCCTTCATCCTCCTCGTTCTCCTCGCCTTTGACGTCCGCCTCCTTCTCGGCCGGCTGTTCCTCATCGCCGTCCTCCGCCTCGCTGGGCTCCTCGGCCTTGGCAGAGCCGAGGTCGCCCTCCTCGCCACCGTCCTGCTCCTCGCCCGCCGCCTCGCTGCCGGCGAGGGAGCTCGACTCGCACTTGTCTGGGCCGGCCGCGTGCTCCGCCCCCTTCTCCTCGCTCGGGGGGGCCACGATGGCCGACTCGCAGTCGAGCTCGGCGACGGGCGCGCCGCCAGGGATCGCCCCGTCACCGTCTCCCTCGAGCTGGAGGCTCTGTGAGCGGGGAGGGCTGTCCTTGCCTTTGCCGTCGCCGTCGCCGGCTGCGGGAGGAACGGTGCCTTCGCCAGACGCCGACGGGGCCTCGGGTTTGGTGCCCGCCCCCTCTGCTTTGGGCTTGCCGGTGTCGGTGTCGAGAGACTTTGCGCCAGTCTCCGCCTCCTTCCCGCCTGCCGGCTTGGGATCATCTGTTGAACCAAGGCTGCTCACCCCGGAAGGAGCTGGCTCTTGAGCAGACGCAGGTAAATAATCTTGGGCTCTTTGTGCTTTGTAACTCTGTTTCACAAACACACAAAAATAAAAAAGGTAAAGGCATCAAAACCTTTGGGAGTCACTGTAACAAAATACATACTCGCAGTCGAACCGATACTAAGTGGAGCACTTAGCAAATTTATAAAAAGCAGCGCCTTCCTTTTCAAGTTCCAGTGCTGTGCCCTTCCCTGGTTAAGGGCATGGGGAGGTGATCTGCTCCCAAAGCTTGAGCTGCCTTGCAACTGATGCTACAAAGTCAGAGAGAACGTTACTCACCATCCGACTTTCCCTCGCACTTTGTAGGGAACTACTCTGTTTCTGCTTAGCACCTTAACCAACATCACAATCCACTACCTGGGGAGGAGCCGGAATTCTACAAGCTCAGTAGCACAACTGGTTACACAAAGAACCTCAATGCTATCAGCTGACACCCCATCACAAACAGCTGCCCACTCATGCACCTCGCTAATCCTTAGATATTATTCCAAAGGATTTCAAATCCCTCCACGGCCTTACCCCATCCCATCTCTCCTGCCAGACAACCCTCCGAGATCTCTGTGCTCCCTTCATTCTGCCATCTTGCACATCGCCTGGTTTAATCGTTCCATCGTTGGCGGCCATGCCTTCAGCTGCCCGAGCCCCAAGCTCTGCAATTCCATCCCTAAATCTCTTTCCACCTTAAAACCTACCTCTTTGACCAAGCTTTTGGTCACCTGTCCCAATACCTCATGTGGCTCGGTATCAACTTTTGTTTGACAACGCTCCGGTCTTTAATATACTCCCAATATGGTAACAGATCTCACAGTCAACCTCGACAGACTCTGTCTGAACACCACTGCTGATCTGGTTGCAAATCATGTGTTTCATTAACAAGGCCAATCATAAAATAGAATCATAGAAATTTACAGCATGGAAAGAGGCCATTTTGGACCAGTGTGTCTGCACCAGTCGACAAAGACCTAATCCCACTTTCCAGCTCTTGGTCCGTAGCCCTGTAGGTTACGGCACTTCAAGTGCACATCCAAGTACTTTTTAAATGTGGTGAGGGTTTCTGCCTCTACCACCCTTTCAGGCAGTGAGTTCCAGACCCCCACCACCCTCTGGGTGAAGAAATTTCCCCTCAAATCGTCTCTAAACCTCCTACCAATTACTTTAAATCTAATGCTCCCTGGTTGTTGACCCCTCTGCTAAGGGAAATAGGTCTGTCCTATCCACTTTATCTGGCCCCTCATAATTTTATGCACCTCAATAAGGTCTCTCCTCAACCTCCTCTGTTCCCAAGAAAACAAACCCAGCCTATCCAATCCTTCCTCTTAGCTAAAACTCTCACAGGCAACATCCTTGTAAATCTCCTCTGTAGCCTCTCTAGTGCAATCACATCTTTCCTGTAATGTGGTGACCAGAACTGCACTACTCTTTGTGGCCTAACTAGTGTTTTATACAGTTCTAGCATAATCTCCCTGCCCTTGTATTCTATGCCTCGGTTAATAAAGGCAAGTATTAATCCTCCTCCCTATCTTTATTCCTTCTGAAAATCTTACCTCTCCTGAAAATTTTATAGCGGCGAATATTTAGAATCATAGAATAGTAAATCACAGATGGAGACCATTCGGCCCAGCTCTTTCGACGAGCATTCAGTTAGTCCCACTCCCCCCGCTCTTTCCCCATATCCCTGCAACTTTTTCTCTTTCAATTATTTATCCAATTTCCTTTTGAAGGCTACCATTGACTCTGTATCCACCCTCCATCAAGCAGTGCATTCCAAATCCTAACCACTCGTTCCACATATCCCACATGTCGTCGCCTCTGGTTCCTTTGCCGATCACCTTAAATCTGTGCCCGCTGGATCCTGACCCTTCTCCCACTGGAAACAGTTTCCCTTTATTTACTCCATCTAAACCCTTCATCATTTTAAACACCGAGTCTATCAACCAGTTCACAGTTTTTGCTGCAGCTGAAGCCAACTACTGATAAAGACTATATCATGTCCCTCCGTTTTAACTTGTGTCTATGAAGAGTCTGGCCAGGAACTGCTTAGCTCTTGGACCATGTAATAGATGTGATGGGCAAAGCCACAAGATAACCCTTCCATTATGATAGAAACACAGATTTAGTTTTTTTTTAAATTAAAAAGACCTCCATGGAGATAGACTTGAACTCCAATTTTGCAGAAATAGGTGGCATCGGAAGACCAGAGCAATTTATACAGAATAGGTTAAAGCTTTTAAAGATTGGAGAGGCTGGTGTTATTTTCCTTGGAACAGAGGAGGCTGAGGGAAGATTTAATTGATGTATATAAAATTATGAGGGCACTAGAGAGTGGATAGGAAGGACCTATTTCTCTTAGCAGAGGGGTCAATAACCAGGGGGCATAGATTTAAAGTAGTTGGTAGTAGGTTAGAGGGGAGATGAGGAAGAATTTTTTCACCCACAGGGTGGTGGGGGTCTGGAACTCACTGCCTGAAAGGGTGGTAGAGGCAGAAACCCTCATTGTATTTAAAAAGTACTTGGATGAGCACTTAAAAGAGCTGTGACCCACAGCTAGTGCTGGAAGGTGGGATTAGGCTGGCTAACTTTTTCGACCAGCATGGACACAATGGGCTGAATGGCCTTCTTCTGTGTCGTAATATTCTATGACACTGGCAGCAAAAAAAAAAACACCTGCTAAGTGGGGTTGGCGAAACTCTTCCATGATATCACTATCACCTTTTCTCGAAGCTCACACACAAAAAACAATTGCAAGCAGAGGAACCCACAAAATACATTTTGGATCTGTTGGGAGCTTGTGGTCAAACACTTTTAAGAACATAAGCAATAGGAGCAGGAGTCGGCCATTTGGCTCCCCCAAGCCTGCTCCGCCATTCAATAAGATCATGGGTAGTCTGATCTTGGTCTCAACTCCACTTCCCTGCCCGCTCCCCATAACCCTTGACCCCCCTTATCATTCAAAAATCTGTCTATCTCCATCATAAATATATTCAATGACCCAGCCTCCATAGCAAATGTGAGTGACCTGCACAGGAACAGATCCACGACGAAACTACTTAAAGCGTGCACCAACGCAAGCTCCGGTCATTCTAGCTGGTTTGATAATAGAGTCTAAAAGGAGGTGACTTCCAATCTGTCCATGGGTGAGAGAGGTACCACCAGGGACCCGAGCACCAGGTGACTCTAGCCATCAGCAGCGTCACACTGTGAAAGTAGAGACTGCGGTACCATGGAACCATAGCAGGGGTTGGTTGCGTGCTACTCCGGCCTGTACTTTCACCCGCCCTAGTGACGAGATGTAGCCACGGGTGAATTGAACCATTGGCCATGTCCCAGTGTTGCTATGCGAGCATCTGTGATCCAGCAAGGTTAAAAGATCAGAAAAGGCTGGAGATCTTTTCTCTCGAATTGGGCTTCGATCTGAATTATTGAGTCTATAAAAGCGGGCCAATAATGAGGTGAAAAAAAAAAAAAATATATATATATATATATATATATATATATATACAGTATAGAAAATGTAAAAAAACACTTCCCGCCAACCTCAAATGACATATGAAAGTTTAAAACATACTGCATGGCCACCAAAACACAAGTAAATGGCATTTTTTTTCAACGACATGGACCCGAAAAAGTGAAATATGAAGCCCTCGGGGTACAAATCAACGCTGCCCGAGTCCGGGGAACAAAGTTACTTAAAAAATGGGATGAATAAGCCACATTTGCTTGACCTGCAAAAACTGGGGGGTGCGTCAAAAGGCATCAGTGCAAGCCACCTTTTGCTTCAATGTCATGGGTGCACCTTACATTTAACACGACAGGGACACAAAAGAAAAATCTAAACCCTGATTCTATGGGTGGAGTCATTCCCTAGTTTTGTGCTTGGGGGGGGGGGGGGGGGGGGGGGGGGGAGGGCAGAGGCAGCAAAATCAGTCCTG
This sequence comes from Pristiophorus japonicus, assembly GCF_044704955.1. Taxonomy (NCBI): domain Eukaryota; kingdom Metazoa; phylum Chordata; class Chondrichthyes; family Pristiophoridae; genus Pristiophorus; species Pristiophorus japonicus. The sequence continues at coordinate 5,867,107 of NC_091996.1, forward strand.
AATTGAAATGTAAAATTGACAACACAACTTTGTTTTGCTTAATTACTTTCTGTAGAACGGTTAACATGTTGAAAGAGAGATATGCTGCATGGTCAGGTTGAAAGAGAGAGAGGAATGTGAAACCGTATGGATTAGCAAGTCGAAAGAGCGGGAATGCGGTCCGGCAGCGACAGGCTACAAACTAGTCGAGAGCGGTGAAATGAAAGACAGAAGCAACATGGGGACAGGTGACAATGAGAGTGCAACAAGACGCCGACAGATAAACAAAATGGCACAAGCAGCACAATGTAAACCAACATCAACGCAAACAGTTCAATAAAAGGTGAATGCACAATAGGTCACAGACTTGCTCCAATTTTCCTTCAAAAGGTTTTAATTTTTCAGCATTTTTCACTGAGGGGGAGCTCTCCACAATCAATCAGTGACAGCATTTAACACATCCGGGTCTTGCACAAGGGCAGATGCACAAGCAGAGCTAACCTAGTTTGCCCAAACAATGTACCTCTCCATCCCAAACTCAAAATGATGCAACCGTTTACATTTCCCACTCTGCTCCCACAACCTCTCTGAGCAACACCATTTCAGTCCCAAATCCAACAGTCTTCCCTGTTGATTCATTTTTACAAAAAGGAACTGAACTGAGGTGGCTGGAAATGAGTTCCCGAAAAGGTTGTCCACTTCTAGTTTGTTTCTAGATCTAAACTGAAAACTGCTCATTTCCAAAGGGAGGAGAAGATTGTCTTCATCAAATCTAAACAATCTGGTCACCTTGATCAGTTAATGAGTAGAGGTACACTGAATAGGGCAAAACTTAAAAGCAGTATGGCACAGGTGTCCAGCAACAAAGTATGTGTGACCAACTTTATATCAAACAGCTGCACTGGGAAGACTAAAAGATCAGGGCGTTTTTGCTTAAACTGGAAAAATCCTAGTTGCTTCCACAATAATTGAACTGCATTCAGGAGAAGTGAAGGGACTTTAAAGCAAGTCTGAGACAACACCAAACACCAGAATTAGAAGATGCAAACCAGAGTGAACAAGAAAGAGGTAGAGAGATGGAGGAAAGTGAGATAGACAGGGGGAAAGATAGAGATGGAGGGGGTCGAGAGAGAGCGAGCGAGCGAGATGGAGGGGGTCGAGAGAGAGCGAGCGAACGAGATGGAGGGGGGCGAGAGAGAGCGAGCGAGCGAACGAGATGGAGGGGGGCGAGAGAGAGCGAGCGAGCGAACGAGATGGAGGGGGGCGAGAGAGAGCGAGCGAACGAGATGGAGGGGGGCGAGAGAGAGCGAGCGAACGAGATGGAGGGGGGCGAGAGAGGGCGAGCGAACGAGATGGAGGGGGGCGAGAGAGGGCGAGCGAACGAGATGGAGGGGGGCGAGAGAGGGCGAGCGAACGAGATGGAGGGGGGCGAGAGGGGGCGAGAGAGAGCGAGATGGAGGGGGGCGAGAGAGAGCGAGATGGAGGGGGGCGAGAGAGAGCGAGATGGAGGGGGGCGAGAGAGAGCGAGATGGAGGGGGGCGAGAGAGAGCGAGATGGAGGGGGGCGAGAGAGAGCGAGATGGAGGGGGGCGAGAGAGAGCGAGATGGAGGGGGGCGAGAGAGAGCGAGATGGAGGGGGGCGAGAGAGAGCGAGATGGAGGGGGGCGAGAGAGAGCGAGATGGAGGGGGGCGAGAGAGAGCGAGATGGAGGGGGGCGAGAGAGAGCGAGATGGAGGGGGGCGAGAGAGAGCGAGATGGAGGGGGGCGAGAGAGAGCGAGATGGAGGGGGGCGAGAGAGAGCGAGATGGAGGGGGGCGAGAGAGAGCGAGATGGAGGGGGGCGAGAGAGAGCGAGATGGAGGGGGGCGAGAGAGAGCGAGATGGAGGGGGGCGAGAGAGAGCGAGATGGAGGGGGGCGAGAGAGAGCGAGATGGAGGGGGGCGAGAGAGAGCGAGATGGAGGGGGGCGAGAGAGAGCGAGATGGAGGGGGGCGAGAGAGAGCGAGATGGAGGGGGGCGAGAGAGAGCGAGATGGAGGGGGGCGAGAGAGAGCGAGATGGAGGGGGGCGAGAGAGAGCGAGATGGAGGGGGGCGAGAGAGAGCGAGATGGAGGGGGGCGAGAGAGAGCGAGATGGAGGGGGGCGAGAGAGAGCGAGATGGAGGGGGGCGAGAGAGAGCGAGATGGAGGGGGGCGAGAGAGAGCGAGATGGAGGGGGGCGAGAGAGAGCGAGATGGAGGGGGGCGAGAGAGAGCGAGATGGAGGGGGGCGAGAGAGAGCGAGATGGAGGGGGGCGAGAGAGAGCGAGATGGAGGGGGGCGAGAGAGAGCGAGATGGAGGGGGGCGAGAGAGAGCGAGATGGAGGGGGGCGAGAGAGAGCGAGATGGAGGGGGGCGAGAGAGAGCGAGATGGAGGGGGGCGAGAGAGAGCGAGATGGAGGGGGGCGAGAGAGAGCGAGATGGAGGGGGGCGAGAGAGAGCGAGATGGAGGGGGGCGAGAGAGAGCGAGATGGAGGGGGGCGAGAGAGAGCGAGATGGAGGGGGGCGAGAGAGAGCGAGATGGAGGGGGGCGAGAGAGAGCGAGATGGAGGGGGGCGAGAGAGAGCGAGATGGAGGGGGGCGAGAGAGAGCGAGATGGAGGGGGGCGAGAGAGAGCGAGATGGAGGGGGGCGAGAGAGAGCGAGATGGAGGGGGGCGAGAGAGAGCGAGATGGAGGGGGGCGAGAGAGAGCGAGATGGAGGGGGGCGAGAGAGAGCGAGATGGAGGGGGGCGAGAGAGAGCGAGATGGAGGGGGGCGAGAGAGAGCGAGATGGAGGGGGGCGAGAGAGAGCGAGATGGAGGGGGGCGAGAGAGAGCGAGATGGAGGGGGGCGAGAGAGAGCGAGATGGAGGGGGGCGAGAGAGAGCGAGATGGAGGGGGGCGAGAGAGAGCGAGATGGAGGGGGGCGAGAGAGAGCGAGATGGAGGGGGGCGAGAGAGAGCGAGATGGAGGGGGGCGAGAGAGAGCGAGATGGAGGGGGGCGAGAGAGAGCGAGATGGAGGGGGGCGAGAGAGAGCGAGATGGAGGGGGGCGAGAGAGAGCGAGATGGAGGGGGGCGAGAGAGAGCGAGATGGAGGGGGGCGAGAGAGAGCGAGATGGAGGGGGGCGAGAGAGAGCGAGATGGAGGGGGGCGAGAGAGAGCGAGATGGAGGGGGGCGAGAGAGAGCGAGATGGAGGGGGGCGAGAGAGAGCGAGATGGAGGGGGGCGAGAGAGAGCGAGATGGAGGGGGGCGAGAGAGAGCGAGATGGAGGGGGGCGAGAGAGAGCGAGATGGAGGGGGGCGAGAGAGAGCGAGATGGAGGGGGGCGAGAGAGAGCGAGATGGAGGGGGGCGAGAGAGAGCGAGATGGAGGGGGGCGAGAGAGAGCGAGATGGAGGGGGGCGAGAGAGAGCGAGATGGAGGGGGGCGAGAGAGAGCGAGATGGAGGGGGGCGAGAGAGAGCGAGATGGAGGGGGGCGAGAGAGAGCGAGATGGAGGGGGGCGAGAGAGAGCGAGATGGAGGGGGGCGAGAGAGAGCGAGATGGAGGGGGGCGAGAGAGAGCGAGATGGAGGGGGGGCGAGAGAGAGCGAGATGGAGGGGGGCGAGAGAGAGCGAGATGGAGGGGGGCGAGAGAGAGCGAGATGGAGGGGGGCGAGAGGGGGCGAGAGAGAGCGAGATGGAGGGGGGCGAGAGAGAGCGAGATGGAGGGGGGCGAGAGAGAGCGAGATGGAGGGGGGCGAGAGAGAGCGAGCGAACGAGATGGAGGGGGGCGAGAGAGAGCGAGCGAACGAGATGGAGGAGGGCGAGAGAGAGCGAGCGAACGAGATGGAGGGGGGCGAGAGAGAGCGAGCGAACGAGATGGAGGGGGGCGAGAGAGAGCGAGCGAACGAGATGGAGGGGGGCGAGAGAGAGCGAGCGAACGAGATGGAGGGGGGCGAGAGAGAGCGAGCGAACGAGATGGAGGGGGGCGAGAGAGAGCGAGCGAACGAGATGGAGGGGGGCGAGAGAGAGCGAGCGAACGAGATGGAGGAGGGGGCGAGAGAGAGCGAGCGAAAGAGGTGGAGGGGGCGAGAGAGAGCGAGCGAGGGAGACGGTGGGGGGGGGGGGGGGAAGAGATGGGGAGGGAGAGATGGGGAGGGAGAGAGGGGGCGCGAGAGACGGAGGGGGGGAGAGTGAGCGCGAGAGATGGAGGGGAGGGCGAGGGAGCGCGAGAGATGGAGGGGTGGTGGGGGTGAGAAGGAGCGCGAGAGATGATGGGGCCGAGTGGGAGCGCGAGAGACAGAGGGGGGGGGGAAGAGGCGTGATGGAGGGGGGGGGGGGAGAAGAGAGGGGGGAAGGGATGGAGGGGGGCAAGGAGAGGTAGAGAATGGAGGGGGGCAAGGAGAGGTAGAGAGATTGTGAGGGGCAAAGTAGAGAGATCGAGGGGCGAGCTAGAGAAAATAAAACATAATAGGAGCAGGAGTAGGCCATTTGGCCCCTCGAGCCTGTTCCGCCATTCAATAAGATCATGGCTGATCTGATCTTGGCCTCAACTCCACTGCGATGCCCGCTCCCCATAACCTTTGACTCCCCTGTCGTTCAATAATCTGTCTATCTCCACCTTATATTCAATGGACCCAGCCTTCACAGCTCTCTTGGGCAGAGAATTCCAAAGATTTACGACCCTGAGAAAAGAAATTCCTCATCATTTCAGTTTTGATGGGCGACCCCTTATTCCGAAACAATGCTCCCTAGTTCGAGATTCTCCCACGAGTGGAAACATCTTCACTGCATCTACCCTGTCAATCTTCCTCAGAATCTTATACATTTCAATAAGATCACCTCTCATTCTTCTAAACTCCGAGTATAGACCCAAACTGCTCAACCTTTCTTCATAAGACACACCCTTCATCTCAGGAATCAACTTAGTAAACTTCTCTGAACTGCCTCCAATGCAAGTATATCCTTCCTTAAATACGGAGACCAAAACTGTACGCAGTACTCCAGGTGTGGCCTCACCAATACCCTATAGCAAACTCCTCTGCTTTAATATGCTATTCCCCTTGCAATATAGAGCAACACTGCATTTATCTTCCTAATTACTTGCTGTACCTGCATACTAAATTTTTGTATTTTATGTACAAGGACCCCAGGTCCCCTGTACTGCAGCACTTTGTAATTGCTCTCCATTGAAATAATAATTTGCTTTTTTATTTTTCCTGCTAAAGTAAATAACCTCATATTTTCCCACATTATACTCCATCTGCTAAATCATTGCCCACTCACTGAGCCTGTCTATAGTCCTTTGCAGAGATGACGGGGAGATAGAGAGGAGTAGAGGGAGAGAAATGGCGGGGAGGAGAGGGGGGAGATGGAGATGGAGATCAATGGGGGAGCCCCGAGAGAGACGGAGATCAATGGGGGAGCCCCGAGAGAGACGGAGATCAATGGGGGAGCCCCGAGAGAGACGGAGATCAATGGGGGAGCCCCGAGAGAGACGGAGATCAATGGGGGAGCCCCGAGAGAGACGGAGATCAATGGGGGAGCCCCGAGAGAGACGGAGATCAATGGGGGAGCCCCGAGAGAGAGACGGAGATCAATGGGGGAGCCCCGACAGAGACGGAGATCAATGGGGGAGCCCCGACAGAGACGGAGATCAATGGGGGAGCGACAGAGACGGAGAGGGGGAGCGACAGAGACGGAGAGGGGGAGTGACAGAGACGGAGAGGGGGAGCGAGGTAGAAATGAAGGCTAATGAGGGAAAGAGGGAGAAGAGGTAGAGAAAGACAAAAATAAGGTCTCGAGGAGAAGTAAAGAAAATGAAACACAGGCCACATCATGGAACAACCATCTAACCTGAAGGTTCTGAAAATGCATCAGTGACTTGCAGTGGGTAAATCTGGCAGTGGACTCAGAATGGTAGAATTTGTGACACAGCTTGCAGAGGAAACCGGCCACAGGGACCACAAACTCCTGGCCTGTGGAGGGGAGGGGAACCAAGACGATCACTATGTTACATAGGTTACATTGAACGTGCCCTTGTCATCAAAACACACAAAACAAATCAAAAGTAAAAAAAAATAAAAAGGAAATGCATACAAGAACTTTGCTTTGAAACAAAAAATAAAAGTCAGCAGTACAAGAGTTAACAGAAAACCGGCTTTCAGCCTCCGTCATCGTGATTAGCTTTTTAAGATCGATGGCTTCGTGCAAAAGGAAGAAATCACCTTCCAGACTTCAGAGGTATATGGAGGTGGGTTTGAGAGAGGAAAGCTTTGCAATGATACCATAATGGAAAGCCACAGCAACGAGTCTGGACATGTAGTTAGGCTGCAAGAACTAGTTTAGTCACCTGCGCTAAGCAGGCATAAACTGGGCACTTAAAGTGGGCTAAACAATGAGTGTGTAACTTTCAGACCTGGGATCTAACGTCTGTGAACACAATGGTTCGAAATAAAGGTAACAGGCAATCCGCTGGGAATCTCAAATCTCGACAGAAAAAAAATAGATAGAACTGTAAAAAGAAAATCCTCACTCAAACTTGTTTACAACAGTTTTTGTTGTGCAGTGTGTGAACTCAATGTTTGTTGTTCCATGATCGTTAAGCTGAAAGCTTCATTGTCCGATACGGAGATCAGGCGGGAAAGTGAGTTGGGGTCAATAATCAGCCATGATCTTATTAAATAGCGGAGCAGACTCGAGGGGCCATATGGCCTACTTCTAGGCTTATATTCACTGGAATTTAGAAGAATGAGAGGGGATCTCATAGAAACATATAAAATTCTGATGGGCCTGGACAGGTTAGATGCAGGAAGAATGTTCCCGATGTTGGGGAAGTCCAGAACCAGGGGTCACAGTCTAAGGATAATGGGGTAAGCCATTTCGGACCGAGATGAGGAGAAACTTCTTCACCCAGAGAGTGGTGAACCTGTGGAATTCTCTACCACAGAAAGTTGTCGAGGCCAGTTTGTTAGATATATTCAAAAGGGAGTTAGATGTGGCCCTTACGGCTAAAAGGATCAAGGAGTATGGACAGAAAGCAGGAATGGGGTACTGAAGTTGCATGATCAGCCATGAATGGTGGTGCAGACTCGAAGGGCTGAATTGCCGACTCCTGCTCTTATTTTCTATGTTTTTATTCCTGCTCCTATTTGTTATGTTCACTGATCAGCTCTAATTTTTTTTTTTTTAAACTTGTACTTGGGAAAAATTTGGGGTCTTGAGGATGATTAGCTTACAAAGTTCTTGCAAAGGCAAAGATGAAGCTTTGATACCGGGGGCTGAAAGGGTTGTTACGAGGCTAGGTTGCATTAACTTGGTCTGTAGTTTAGAAGGTTGAAAGGGTGATCTAATCAAGGCGTTTAAAACATTTAAGGGATTCGATAGGGTAGTTAGAGAGAGACTATTTCCTCCGGTGAAGGAATCCAGAACAAATGGGCGCAATCTTAAAATTAGAGCTAGGCCATTTAGTAACAAAATCAAGAAGCACTTTTTCCTCGCAAAGGGCAGTGGAGATCTGGAACCCGCTGCATCTAGTAGGCTGTGGTTGCTGGGGGGGGGGTCAACTGAAATATTCAAGACGGAGATCGATAGATTTTTGTTAGGGAAGGGGTATTGAAGGAATATGGATCAAAGGCGGGACACTGGACGTTGAGGTACAGATCAGTCACGCTACAAGTGAAGGGCTTAGAAATAGGCTCGAGGGGCCAAATGGCCAACTCCTGGTCCTGAGCAGTTAATGGTTTCAGGAAGGCCTCGCCAATTGCATTATATTGAAGGATAAGTGGAGGCCGAAACAGGCTACGCAATGGCAGCGTGCACTACAGGAGCCAGTACAACCGGACACTTGTGCAGGTGTTTGGGACTGAGCAGTCCTGGATCCATCCTAGATTGGCCCGATGTGGTGATCCTATTTGGATGTATACAGCCGTTGCAGAATGCAGGCATCTCCTCAAGTCAGGGATGTTACCCGAGAAGTCTGAACTGGGAAACTTGTGGGTGTGGTGGGGGCGGGAGGGGGGGGGGGGAAGAAAGGAGAAGAAAATTGCAAGTTTAAAATAAAAAGGAATATTTCATAATTATAAAAAGATGTAGACATGGGAAGGGAAGACTGAGAACAAGTAGTACACATCTATACTTTTCTTCCCCTTTTAGGAAATGGAACTTTTTCGACTATGCGTGCAGACGGCTTGAAGCAATCATAGCTCACCTATCAAAGCAGGCATGGAGTTTGCTTCTCTTCATATTAACCTAACACTAGTTAGACCACAGCTCAAGCACAGCGTGCATCTCTGGTCACATTACAGGAAAGACGAGATTGCATTAGAGAGGGTACACAGGAGATTTACGAGGCTGTTGCTAAGAAAGATTGGATAGGCTGGGGTTGTTTCCTTTGGAACAGAGGAGGCTGAGGGGAGACCTTATTGAGGTGTATAAAATTATGAGGGGCCTGGATAGAATGGATAAGAAGAACCTATTTCCCTTAGAAGAGGGGTCAACAGCCACCAAAGGGCATAGATTTAAAGTAATTGGTAGGTGGTTTAGAGGGGAAACTTCTTCACCCAGAGGGTGATGGGGTCTGGAACTCTGCCTGAAAGGGTGGTAGAGGCAGAAACCCACATCGCATTTAAAAAGTACTTGGATGTGCACTTGAAGTGCCGTAACCAACAGGGCTACGGACCGAGAACTGGAAAGTGGGATTAGGCTGGATAGCTCTTTGTCAGCCGGCGTGGACACGATGGGCCGAAATGGCCTCCTTCCGTGCTGTAAATGTCTATGATTCTATGTGCCGCCCCAACATTTGTGCTCAGTATATCACCAGTATCATTCTGCGTGAGAGAACGAATGAATTGCTAACAGCAATGAACAAATCCTGAAAGCAGTTGCATGCTGCGGACTCCGTCCAACTCATTTTGCTTAGTAAGTTTGCGGCAAATGAACTGATGCCAGTCCATTTCTGCTGGGTTCTGTTCAAAAGACAAATTTTTTTTTATTTTTTTAAACAGAGGGCGGGGGAAATCAGAAAGCGACCATGCAAAAACACTGATGTTAACCACAGTGCACAACAATCTCCGAGAAACAAACACCTTAGTAGATGGAGCAATGCACAAAAAAGTATCCCGACTCCCTCGGCAACAAACATTGAGAGAAGTTTAAGGGAGACTCCCGGATAAGATAATTCTGGCTTCTTTTCTCTATTACCAACCGTCTCCTTAAACCCCTCTCTCCTGCCTCCTCCAATAAGTGTGACGAGCTCATGGACTTCTCGGTCACTAAAATTGAGACCAACCCTTCAGTTCCCTTCTCCTTGCCCACCAAGCTAAGCTTCCCTCAAGGTTGCCCCTGCCCTAGCCTTGAACCGACATCTTTCTCAAGTTTCCCTCCCAGCTCCCCTCGTGTCCTCTCCAGGGGTATCTTGCCCCCGAGACCCAGCTGCGCTCCCACTATTCCCACTAAACTGCTGACCACCTAATTTTCCTTCCTGTCCTCCGTGCTAATGGATATTGCAAACCGTTCCCTCCCCTGCCTTTTAAGTCTGGCTTAGGCCTCCACCACAAACCACGTTCTGTCGCCACCGTCTCAGACGGAACCAGACTGTCCGCTACCTCGGCGAACACTAAGACCACCGACGTAACATCACCCATCTCCACCCCTGCCTCAGCCCATCTGCTGCGGAAACCCTCATTCTTGCTTCTGTTACCTCCAGACTTGCCTATTCCAATGCTCTCCTGACCAGTCTCCCACCTTAGACCCTCCGTAAACATGAACTCAGCTAAAGCTCGGCTGCCCGTGTCCTAACTCGCGCCAAGTTCCGTTCATCCATCACCCCTGTGCTCGCTGACCTACATTGGCTCCCAATTCACCAATGTCTCGATTTTAACATTCTCACCTTTGTGCTCAAATCTCTCCATGGCATTGTCCCTCTCTATCACTATAATTTCCTCCAGCCCTACAACCCTCCGAGATCTCTGCATTCTTCAAACTCTGGCCTCTTGTGCATCCCCTATTTTCTTTGCTCCACCATTGGTGGCCGTGCCTTCAGCTGTCTAGGCCCTCAGCTCTGGAATTCCCTCCCTAAATCTCTCCATCTCCCTCTCCTCCTTGAAGACCCTCCTTAAAACCTACCTCTCTAACCAAGCTTCTTAATCACCCCTCCTAATATCTCCTTTAGCTCGGTGTCAATCCTTGTCTGAATAAGTTTGTGAAGTGTCTTGGGACATTTTCCTACAATAGAGGTGCTATATAAATGCAACTGATTTGTTACTAGAAATCAATTTGACCTAACTGAATATCTCATTAAATCACAGGCTGACACTTAGAGCTATTTTACAGGCAAACTAAGGTATCGTTAATTCTTTAACGCGTTATTTGGCAAAATTTAATAGGTTTTAATGAAAGAAAAGTATTGAGTGAAATACAGTAGCTTACGTCTTTAGTACTCACCATACACAGCCTCTGCGTTGTATGGCTCCTTCTCAAATTCTGACAGCAAAGCCTAAATGTAAAGCATAGGTTTACTTTTCCCCCCCTTTCTAAAATTCACACTTTATTCAAGAGGTTGTAAAACTCCATGCCATTTCAAGGAAGCCAAGTAAATGACAACACAAAATCCAGTCCAAAAAAAAAGGCTGTTCATCCCATCAAGCTCGTCCCATCCCGAGTCCATTATATCATGGATACCCTCTCCCGCAATATCTGTTCATCCCCAAATTTAAGGGGCATTGAGTTCCTTCTCCAATCTCCCCTGAAAACAAAGTCAGGTAGTGATCCCTCTATAACCCTTAATCCCCCTTCTCAATAGCTTTCTATCCAGTTCCTTTTTTACTAGGCATCAACTGTACCCCAAAGTAAACTCCCTTCTCAGGAGCACCTGTTCTACATGTCCACCGTCCTTTGGGTATGTTTTTTTCTTATTGTTTACCTTGCTCGGGGCTTCTGAATTTTCGCCTCTTGCACAAATCTGATCTTCTTCACTCCGTCATTGGCGGCCGTGCCTTCAGCTGTCTCCCTAAACCTCTCTGCCTCTCCCTCCCCTCCTTTAAGACGCTTCTTAAAACCTACCTCTTTGACCAAGCATTTGGTCACCTGTCCTAATACCTCATGTGGCTTGGAGTCAAATTTTGTCTGATAATGCTCTTGCGATGCGCCTGGAGACATTTTGCCGTTAAAGGCGCTATACAAATGCACATAGTAGTTGTTAAACAGAGGTGCTTAATTTTCAAAAATAAAAAGGGATCATTGGACTACATTTTTTGCAATTGTCAAGACATTTCATCACAGTTTTAAAAAAAAGTCTCAACGACTAACTACACGGCGAGATGACACTGCAAAATGCCAAGATGGCAATTCTACAGCCGTTAAAAATAAAGCTGTACAGCATTTGTAGCTTCCAACCAACTCATATAGCAAGAGAGATTATTTAGACTGGTGAGAGAATGCGGGGGAATACAAACCGTTCTAACAGCGTATGGACAAACCTGCTGAGAATCCCTATCACTTAAACAATCAGAACCGCTGTCATCGTCCTCCTCGGTCATCCCTTCTTCGTCATCCTCGTCAAAGCAACCCACTGCATCAACGGTGATCATGTCCTCGGGGTCGTCTTGCCCAGCCTGGTCTTTATCCTGGGAGCTACGCTGCAGCTTAACCTGGAAACACAAAGCAGTTCATTGACGTGGGATTGTTACACAGGTGAGTGATGGTAATACGCTCATAAGAACATAAGAATTAGGAGCAGGAGTAGGCCATTCGGCCCCTCGAGCCTGCTCCGCCATTCAACATCATGGCCGATCTTCTACCTCAACTCCACTTTCCTGCACTGCCCCCAAATCCCTTAATATCCAAAAATCTATCGATCTCTGTCTTGAATCTACTCAAGGACTCAGCCTCCGCAGCCCTCTGGGGTAGAGAATTCCAGAGATTCATCACCCTCTGAGTGAAGAAATTTCTCCTCATCTCAGGCCTAAATGGCTGACCCCTTATGCTGATACTGTAATTCCTGGTTATAGACTACCCAGCCAGAGGAAACATCCTCCCCTGCATCCATCCTGTCAAGCCCTGGAAGAAGTGTGTATGGTTCAATGAGCTCACCTCTCATTAATATAGGCCTAGTCTACTCAATCCCTCCTCATAGGACAATCCTTCCACCCCAGGAATCAGTCTGGTGAACCTTCGTTGCACTGCCTCAATGGCAAGTATATCCTTCCTTAGGTAAGACCACCAAAACTGTGCACAATACTCCAGGTGCCGTCTCACCAGGGCCCTATATAATTGCAGTAAGACGTCTTTACTCTTATACTCAAATCCTCTTGTATTAAAGGCCAACAAACCATTTGCTTTCTGTACCTGCATGTTAACTTTCAGTGATTCATGTACAAGGACACCCAGGTTCCTCTGAACAACATATGGCATAAATATCTGGATTGTGTGCCAAATATTATCTACAGAAGCAGGACATCTACATGTTAAATGTCTCGCATCTGCAAATTCCTCAGTCTACCTTTATAACAGAAACTGCCTATGTGAAGTTGTTCCACCGCCATCCCTCCCCACAAGTGCAGCAGTGCTATCTGACCGTCTGATTTTGATGCCCGAATTGCGTCAGCGTCAAGGTAAGAGGTCAGGTGGACAAACGGCATATACTGTCTGAAGAAAGGTAATTGATCTGAAACAGTAATCTCAACTTCCTCTCTCCATAGAGGCTGCTCGACTTGCAGTGTGCTCTTAGTATTTTCCCATTTAATTTCAGATTTCCGGAGGTGAGAATTTTAAATTTGAGGAGTTGGGAGATCAGGAGGCACTGTAGGTCAGCGAGCAACAGGGGCGATGGATGAGCGGGACTCGTTGCGGGATAAGATACCGGCAGCGAGTTTTGGATGAGCGCAAGATGGGATGGTGGCCAGGAGAACACTGAATAGTCAAGCCCGAGGGTGATAAAGACACGGATGAGAGTTTCGGCAGTTAGCTATTCGGGGATGAGGATGGCCATTCAGAAACAAGATGTAAACAATTTCTTATTTTTTTTAATTTCCCCTGTATTCCATTATGGAAACAAGTGAAAAGCCGAGAAAAAGCTTAAGTGTACCTCTTCCACTTTCTGCTTGTGTTCCGGCGACTTCATGTGCTCCACAAACTTGCGGGGGGTTTTGAAATGTCGGTTGCAGACAGTGCAGAAAGGCCGCAGAGAGTATTTAGCCAGCTGGTAAAAAACAGAGAACACAGATGACACAGCTACAGTACGGTGTGAGGTGTGGCCAGCCATCTCCAGCTGGCCCGCCCTCAAAAAGTAAAGGACCAGCTGAAGCTAGACAACAGTACAGAGTGCGGGGGCTTTGGAATGGTGCGTTGGTTTCTCGGGTATTGTGCAATTCACACACACAGCCCCACCAGGCCAGGGCTACATAAGAAATGGGAGGAGTAGGACATTTGGCTTCTCGAGCCTGCTCCACCATTCAGTAAGATCCTGGTTGAGCTGATCTTGGCCTCAACTCCACTTCCCCACCCGCTCCCCATAACCCTGGACTCCCTTATTGTTCAAAAATCTGTCAATCTCCACCTTAAATATATTCAATGACCCAGCCTCTACAGCTCCCTGGGGCAGGGAATTCCAGATTCACGACCCTCAGAGAGAAGAAATTCCTCCTCATCTCCATTTTAAATGGGCAATCCCTTATTCTGAATCTATGCCGTAGTTCTAGATTCCCCCATGATGGGGGATACATCCTCTCTGCATATACCCTGTCAAGCCCCTCAGAATTTTCTTAACTGCATTCACCTCTTTGGTTAGCAAGCTCAAAGATGATGGGGTACATTAATGTAGTGCTTGTGGTACTGTGCCGGCAGCCCAGAGATAATGAGCTCAAGTCCCACCATGGTAAATTTGAACTTGTGTGCCGACACCAGAAAAATGCCCACAATCGCTGTCCGGCTGTTTTTGCACCAGTTGGGTTTTATGGCGTAAAGAAGCTAGTGACACAGCTTTGGCAGGGCTCACTGAAGTCACTCAGGGGTAGTGAGCTCCCTTCCCTATCTGGTCAGGCCCGCGCACCGCTCCAGTGTCACATGACATGGCTCACTTGCCCACAGTGCGTGGTTGACTCCTGAAATTGCTCAGCAAGCTGCTCCATTGTAAAACCCAACTGTTGCAAAAGGCGGGCCCATCACCAGTCAAGGCAATAAATGCTGCCCTATCCGGAGATCAATAATTGGGATTGCTTGCTGGGGTACGAATGCCAGCATCAAATGCAACAGCACCAGTATAAGCAGCCTTGTTGTTTTTTGGTCTGGCTTTCAAAGTGAAGCAGCTTTCTATCGAACCCTTTTTATTGTTTATCACTATATAAGTTACAGCACAGAAGCCCATCATGCCTGCACTGACTTTGAAAGAGCTATCCAATTAGTCCCAGTCTTTCCCCATAGCACTGCAAATTTTGCCTTTTCAAGTATATATCCCAATTCCCTTTTGAAAGTTACGACTGAATCTGCCATTTCAGACAGTCCTACAGTACCCTGATCTGAAAAAAATCCAAATGGTCCCTTTAAAGGGAGCGCTAGTTAAATAAATGGAATATTTAGTCTAATACTCTAAAGGATGTATTTAATTTAAAATCAAAACACCGATGCACTTAACCTCTAAAGACAAATTGCTCCTTGAAGGTTAGGTCTTGAATCGTTGTCATATCAGCTGGTGATGGCAACGACCACCAAAAAAAAACAATTGATATTTATATATCGCCCTTAAAGTAGCAAAATGCCCCCAGAGTTGGAAATTCGACCCAAGTAGGAGGGGAAACAGGAGGTGCCCAACGGTGGTGTTGAAGAGTTAGGTTTTATGTTGGAGAGCCAGTAAAAGAAAGCGTTTAGTGATGGTGTGCAAAAGCATGGGGCAAGATGGCCGACGGCTCCACCATTGACTGCAGAGCTGAATGCACAGTAGGTCGGTGTTGGAAGATCGGAGGATGGGTGCAGACAGGTAGGGCTAAATATCCCACAGCAACAGCAGACAGACACGCTCCCTGAATGGTAGGATAAGTTCCAGCAGCAGGCAATCCTAGGAGTTTGTTCAAGAGATAAGCCACACTGCTGTCCTATCGGGCCATGTAGCTTTACTCCAGAATAAAGTGCCACGAGAACACAGCTTTCCACTCCGCATTCTTGTGTCATTCGAGTTTCTCAGGCAATGTGCACGTCAGAGTAGCGGAGCAAGGATCTGTAAGCAGCTACAGGCCACATAAGCTGCAGGCGTGAACTGTGTCCACTCCCTGTCTCATGATCATGTAACAATGAGCAACATTTATGGTTCCCACTGACATCATGTACCCAGAATTTACACATGCCTATCACAATGCCAGCCATTATCAAATTTGCATTCAACAGCCATTTTTTACTTCCAGGTAGGCACAGCCAGATTAAGAATTCTTGGGTCCCTGGGCGCTATGAACATTCGTGTCCTCTCCCCACCACTCCTACCCACATACATCACAAATGTGTAATAAAATGCATGAACAAAATCGCCCTACAGAATGTTTATACACTGCATTAACCATGTCACAATATACAGCAGTCCCCACCGCTTACAGCACACATGTTCATGCGAACAAGATTTGCCTGCTGTACGCGATGGGCAGTGTAGTGTTATGACAGTAAGCAACAATGTTAGTAGAACATAAGAAATAGGAACAGGAGCAGGCCATTTGGCCCCGTGATCCTGCTCCACCATATAATAAGATCATGGCTGATCTAACCTTGGTCTCGGCTCGATTTCCCTGACAGCTCCCCATAACCCTAGACTCCCTTATCGTTCAAAAATCTATCTCCACCTTAAATATATTCAACGTCCCAGCCTTCACTGCTCTCTGCGGTAGAGAATTCCAAAGATTCACGACCCTCAGAGAAGAAATTCCTCCTCATTTCCATTTTAAATGGGCGGCCCCTTATTCTGAAAATATGCCCCCTAGTTCTAGATTCCCCCATGAGGGGAAACATCCTCTCTGCATCTACCTTGTCAAGCCCCCTTAGATTCTATGTTTCAATAAGATCACCTCCCATTCTTCTAAACTGCAATGAGTATAGGCCCAACCTGCTCAACGTTCCTTCATAGGGCATTCCCTTCATATAGAGCACCACTGAATACACTAAAAAAACTGCATGTGATGCAACTAGCTTTATTTAAACTGCAGTCAGTGCTTAGTGCAAACTGTAATCCAACACCACAAGAGGAACTAGAAGGGTTTAAGTGCACAAAAGGTAACTGAACATTAACGAGATGTTATTTATTTCTGTTTGTGCTTGCATTCGGCGCACCTAAACCAGGTGTGAACTAGGGAGCAAGCACAGCCGTTTATGCCGGAGCCCTTAAGACGACAACAACTTGTATTTAGATAGCAACTTTAACGTAGTGAAACGTCCCAAGGTGCTTCACGAGTGTTACGAGATAAACATCGGACACTGAGCCGCATAAGTAGAAATTAGCCCAGGTGACCAAAAGCTTGGTCAAAAAGAAGGTAGGTTTTAAGGAGCGTCTTGAAGGAGGAAAGAGGGGGAGAGAGGCGGAGAGGTTTAGGCAGGGAGTTCCAGAGCTTGGGGCCCAGGCAACAGAAGGCACGGCCCACCGCTGGTTGAGTGATGATTGTAATCAGGGAATCTCAGGAGGGCAGAATTAGGAGCGTAGACATCTTGGGGGATTGTGGGACTGGAAGAGATGAGAGATAGGGAGGGGCGAGGCCATGGAGAGATTTGAAAACAAGAATGCAAATTTTTAAATCGAGGTGTTGCTTGACCAGTTGCAAATGGTTAATGGCCATCACTTTTTGGCAGATCTAAGCGACTGCCCGTTTTAAATGTGGACGTTTTAAGCGGTAGGGGCTATACGCTTAAATAAAACTGATCCAATGGCTGCATGCAGCTTTTATGTATTATGGTGCATTTTATGGGGGGGGGGGGGGGGGAGCGAGACCCATATTTGGCTGGGGTTCCTGGGCAAGTGCCATGTATGTCCACCCATCTATCTTCCTCTACCTGTAGGCTGCTACTGTTAAGATCACATTGTCAGCAAACATTACAAAACACAGAGGACATTCACTATTAATGTCAACATGGACTCGTTGCACTCTTTGTTGAGACTGAAGGGCTAAATTCCAAACACTCGGTGCTTTTAGACTCAATCTGCAGAACTTAGAGCAAACTGAAAGAGCAGACGAAGGATTAAAAAAAAACAAGACAACAGACATAAGATTTATAAAACACCTTTCACGACCACCAGACATCTCAAAGCACTTTACAGCCAATGCAGTACATTTTTGAAGTGTAGTCATTGTTGTAATGTAGGAAACGCGGCAGCCAATTTGCACACACGCAAGCTCCCACAAACAGCAATGTGATTATGACCAGATAAACTGTTTTTTATGTTATGTTGGTTGAGGGATAAATATTAACCAAGACACCGGGGATAACTCACCTACTCTTCTTCTAAATACTCTTCTCCGCTTGAGAGCAGACGGAGCCTCGATTTAACGTCTCATCTGAAAGACGGCATCTCCGACAGTGCAGCACTACCTCAGTACAGCACTGGTGTGTCAGCCTAGATTTTTTTTTTGTGCTCAAGTCCCTGGAGTGGGACTTGAACCCACAACCTTCTGACTCAGGAGGCGAGAGTGCTACCCACTGAGCCACAGCTGACACTAGACATAAAAGATATATAAAAATAAAGATATAAAGGAGAAAGGGACGGGAGAGACACATATCAAGCAAAAAAAAAGTGCCTTAAAAGGGACAAGGAGATTTTTTAAGTTAAGCTCTCGCGTGTTGAAATTAAATTGAATTCCTGACACCGAACTAAAATTAAAAAATGCAATGTTCTGTAACACACGAATATAGTTCGATGCAGATGACACCAACAGTTTGGAATCAGCAGATGCTGCATGCTGTCTGGTGCTTGTTTCCCACAAGAGTCAGACTGTGCACACTTAAGGAAGGATATACTTGCACTGGAGGCAGTTCAGAGAAGGTTCACGAGATTGATTCCTGAGATGAAGGGGTTGTCTTATGAAGAAAGGTTGAGCAGGTTGGGCCTATACTCATTGGAGATTAGAAGAATGAGAGATGACCTTATTGAAACATGTAAGATTCTGAGGGGGCTTGACAGGGTAGATGCAGAGAGGATGTTTCCCCTCCTGGGGGATCTAGAACTAGGGGGCATAGTTTCAGAATAAGGAGTCGCCCATGTAAAACGGAGATGAGGAGCAATTTCTTCACTCACAGGGTCATGAATCTTTAGAATTCTCTACCCCAGAGAGCGGTGGAGGGCTGGGCCATTGAATATATTCAAGGTGGAAATAGACAGATTCTTGAACTATAGGGGAGTCAAACGTTTATGGGGAGCGGGCAAGAAAGTGGAGTTGAGGCCAAGATCAGATCAGCCATGGTCTTATTGAATGGCGGAGCAGGCTCGAGGGGCCAAATGGCCTACTCCTGCTCCTATTTCTTATGTCCTTAAATCATGTGTGGGTATAAGAAACCTACCCATCCCAGTTTATATTGCAGAGCTCGAGCAAAGTACGAACACCTATTGAACCTGCATAAATTTTGCAGCAAAAATGTGTTATCTCTGGGTCTCTTTCTCTTGAAAAAAGGCTGAGGGGTGACCTAAGAGTTATTAAAATTCTAAAAGATTTTGATCAGAGTGGATACAGAGAGGGCATTTCCACTTGTGGGGAAGAGCATAACTAGAAGCCATCAATATAAGATAGTCACCAAGAAATCCAATAGGGATTTCAGAAGAAACTTCTTTGCCCAGAGAGTGGTGAGAATGTGGAACTCGCTGCCACACGGTGCAGTTTAAGCAAATAGTATCGATGCATTTAAGGGGGGGGCTAAACAAGCATATGAGGGAGTAGGGAATAAGAGGGTTATGCGGATGGATTTAGACTGGGGGAGGCTTGAGTGGAGCATAAACGCCGGCATGGACTGGTTGTGCCAAATGGCCTGTTTCTGTGCTGTATATTCTATGTAAAAAGCACAGTTGCAAAACGGAAACTAGCAAATGCTGGAAATCTAAAATCAAAACAGAAAATGCTACAGCTGCACAGCAGATGTTTGTCAGCGCCTGAAAGGTAGTTAGACGGTTCAGATGAGACCTCTCTACTCAAATGGCAAGCTATTTTTCTCTTTGAGACAACGATTAAATGGCTGCCCGACTCCAGCAATTTCTGCGGAAGGGTCCTGGGTCTACCTTGTGTCTCTGTGTCCTGCGGTGCTCGATGACATTCCCTCTGAAGTGGAGCTGACAGGTGCTGCACCACCTGGGCCGTTTCTTGTCACTGCAAGACAAACGTTGGTTATTTACAACGGGCTGAGGTGGCCTGCCCTCGGATCTCATCTCTCCTCTCCTCTCCTCTCCTCTCCTCTCTCCGAAAAGATATTTGGCCTTCACTCCTCATCTCACAGATTAAAGACCGACCTACATTTATATAGCACCATTCATGACCTCAGGACGTCCAAAAGCGCTTTACAGCCAATTTGAAATGTAGTCACTGTTGCAATGCAGCAGCCAATTCGAGCACAGCAAGATCCCACAAACAGCAATGTGATAATGACCAGATAATCTGTTTTTCCAGTGATGTTGATTGAGGGACAAATATTGGTCAAGGCTTCATCAGCGCAATATCTTTCTTTGGGAACAGTTAGGAACAGTAGGAGGCCGTTCAGCCCCTCGAGCCCGCAATTTAATTCGATTATGGCTGGTCTGTACCTCAACTCCATTTAGCCACCATTGCTCCATATCCCTCGATACCCTTATCCAACAAAAATCTAGCGATCTCAGTTTTGAAAATTTCAACTGACACCCCCCCGCCGACATCCAGGGGAGAGAGAATTCTACATTTCCACCTATTTTAAGATTATGTCCCCTTGTTATGGATTTCCCTCACCAGAGGCAAGTTTCTCGCTATCCCTACCGAATCCTTTTAACATTTCAAACAGCATAATTAGATCTCGCCTCAATCTTCTATACGCAAGTGACTATAAGCCAAGTTTATGCAACCTTTCCTCATAATTTAACCCTCTGAGCCCCGATAGCATTCTCTTATTTCAGAATGGTCCTCTGGTATTCCAAATGGTTCAATGGTTTCCAATGCTGCACTCCCGTGCGCTCTTTAACTTTTATCAGGGTGTGTCTAGGTTTAATAGTGAAAAGAATTAAGTTTCTTCCCATCTATACATGTGTTTCATTGTGTTACCAAGCCATACAAAAACAACAGTGGCATATAACAATGGCAACCGATACTATACTAACTTGTATTTACATGGCGCTTTTAACGTGGTAAAACATCCCAAGGCGCTTCACAGGAGTGCTAGAAGATAAAACAATAAATGTGGTCAAAGAGGTAGGTTTTAAGGAGCGTTTTAAAGGAGGAAAGAGAGGCAGAGAGGTTTGGGGCAGGTGTTCCAGAGCTTGGGGCCCAGGCAGCTGAAGGCACAGCCACCAATGGTTGAGCGATTATAATCAGGGATGCTTTAGAGGGCAGAATTTGAGCAGCATAGACATCTTGGGGGATTGTGGGGCTGAAGGAGATTACAGAGATGGGGAGGGGTGAGGCCATGGAGGGATTTGTAAACAAGGATGAGAATTTTGAAATCGAGGCGTTATTTAACCGGGAGCCAATGTCGGTCAGCGAGCACAGGGGTGATGGTGCGAGTTAGGATACAGGCTGCCGAATTTTGGATGACCTCAAGTTTATGTAAGGTAGAATGTGGGAGGCCAGCTAGGAGTGCGTTGGAGTAGTCAAGTCTAGAGGTAACAAAGGCATGGATGAGGGTTTCAGCAGCAGATGAGCGGAGGCAGGGTCGGAGAGGGACAATGTTACGGAGGTGGAAATAGGCGGTTTTAGTTATACAGCGGATATGTGGCCGGAAGCTCATTTCAGGGTCAATATGATACCTAGGTCGCACAATGCCGAAACAGGGCAAACCAGTGAATATAAAAAAAAATACAAGCACAAGGAGAATGGAGTTGCCTGGGTTGTGAATACTGGATTACGAGGGCTACAGGGATTACAATTTAGAGAGCCCTGATTTAGAGATTATGCAAAGGATTATATACAGGTTAAACATGCCGATTTGTCAGGATCAACAGGAATGTTATTCAGTTGGACATGCATGCGAGTGGATGTTTCCTCACCTTCTTTATAGAATTATAGCGGTGTTAAACCTCTATAGATCCCTGGGTAGACCGCACTTCAAGTACTGTGCACAGTTCTGGTCTCCATATTATAAAAAGGATATAGACACACTAGAGAAGATACTAGGATGATACCACAACTGCGAGGTTATACTTATTAGGAAAGGTTGAACAGGCTGGGGTTCTTTTCTCTAGAAAAGAGAAGATGGAGGGGTGACCTGATAGAGGTCTTTTAAGATTATGAAACGGTTTGATAGGGTAGACTTATAGAAGATGTTTCCACTTGTGGGAGAGACCAAAACTAGGGGGCCATAAATATGATAGTCACTAATAAATCCAGTAGGGAATTCAAAAGAAACTTCTTTATCCAGAGATCGTGAGAATGTGGAACTTGCTACCACAGAGAGTATTTGAGGCGAATAGCATAGATGCATTCAAGGGAAGGCTAGATAAGCATATATGAGGGAGAAAGGAATAGGATTAGCTGAATGGGTTAGATAAAGAGGGGTGGGAGGAGACTCATCTGGACCATAAACACCAACATGGACCAGTTGGGTCGAATGGGCTGCTTTTTGGCTGAAAATTCTATGTTTATGGACCACAAACTAGTGGAGGTTTTAAATTCAAGCTCCAGTTATAGGCACTTACCCCTCTCTGCCTCTTCCCAGTGCGCCTGACTTTGGAATCAATTTGGCCAGACAAGCATTACTCATGTGCTGAATCTCTAGGAGTCGCTGATGATGACGAGTCCCATTCATGTGTTTTTGAAAGTTCTTTAAAGAAAATGAAAACAATGTACAGATTTACAATAAAGAAAATTAGACAGCAACGATATTGCAGTCAAACTGAGGTGCACGAATCCAATCTCTGCATATATTGAACTTTAAAAAAAAATCATAGGTTTTCTTCAAACACAATTTTGATGAGGAGTATAGCTTCCATCATATAATAGTTATTGTGTGAACCTGCCTCATGTCTTACCCAAAGTGCTTGAAACAAAAGCTAAGAATTCTTGGCAGACAGAGCACTCCACAGGACATTTTTTTTTAAATTAATTCATGGGATGTGGATGTCGCTGGCAGGACCAGCATTTATTGCCCATCTCTATACTATTGCTCAGCCATTTCAGAGGGCAGTTAAGAGTCAAACACATTGATCTGCAGTCACATATAGGCCAGATTGGGCAAGGACAGCAGCTTTCCTTCCCGAAGTACATTAGCGAACTAGATGGGTTTTTAACAACAATCTGGTAGTTTCATTATTGATATTAGCTTTTTATTTCAGATTTAATTTAATTAACTGTATTTAAATTCGCCAGCTGGTGGGATTTGAACTCACGTCTCCAGATCATTAGGCCGCTGGATTATTAGTCCAGTAACATAACCTCTGTGCTACCGTTTCCATCCGTATAGAATCCTTGCAGAACGATGCATTTTTCCTGCGCTTTGCAAATGTTGCAGTCTCGTACAATAGTTGCCGCCGGGCTGTCGCACGCGTTCGGATCTACCCACCGACAGCGGCTAAAATCATTCAACCCTGTTACTCTGGTTGTCAAACCTGTTGTAACTACAGCAACTTCCGCACCCCTTTTCCCCCCATGGAAATCGTTCAGCTCTCGGCTAGTGCGCCAATAATCGCGATTGCCACCCCGTGTATCCCCACTGAACAGGCAAAGCACCTGACTAGCTCGTCGGGATGAGGTGTAGTGCTGAACCGTTATCACATCACATAGGGGACCCTGAACGGGTGCCTTCTCAGAGTAAAGGGGCACACGCTCAGACCGTGCTGCCAGACCATGCTCACCGCCTGCATCCCAGTGGCCTCTCATGTAGCGTCAGTGTCTTACCAGCAATGCTCCCACTAAGCTGCACAGCAATGGGAACGGTCCCGCGCAGGCCGCTCACTGGCTTTTCCATTGTAAATGTCACACATGTGCAGAAATTTGAAGGGACCACGGGTTAAAGGCAGCACAGAACAAAGCGCAGCTCGCAGGGAACATTGCATACCAGTCCTGCTCAGCCCATACTAGCCATGGTATGCCCCGGACAACATGTATTTATATGGCGCCTTTAACGTAATGAAACGTCCCAAGGCGCTTCACAGGAGTATTATGAGACATAACAAATTTGACACCAAGCCACATAAGTAGAAATTAGCGCAGGTAACCAAAGGCTTGGTCAAAGAGGTATGTTTTAAGGAGCATCTTGAAGGAGGAAAGAGGTGTAGAGAGGCGGGGAGGTTTAGGCAGGATGTTCCAGAGCTTGGGGCCTAGGTAACCGAAGGCACGGCCACTAATGGTTGAGCGATTATAATCAGGGATGTTCAGGAGGGCAGAATTAGAGGAGCGCAAACATCTCGGGGGTTGTGGGGCTGCAGGAAATTACAGAGATAGGGAGGGGCGAGGCCGTGGAGGGGGATGTGAAAACAAGGATGAGAATTTTGAAATCAAGATGTTGTTTAACCAGAAGCCAATGTAGGTCAGCGAGCACAGGGGTGATGGGCGAGCGGGACTTGGTGCGAGTTAGGACACGGGGCAGCCGAGTTTTGGATCACCTCTAGTTTACGCCATAGACAGAGTTGGCTGACTCGATATCTATCCGCAGAGTTCATGCAAGCAAATCCCTCTCTCCAGTCTGGCCACCTGACCCGGCTCCGGTTGGTGTGGCCTTTACTGCTGCATACATTGCCAGTGTAGCCAGCTGCAGATTCTGCACAGCTCTGGCCCCTTTTCCAGGCGTAACCTGCCCCTCAGTTACAACACAGGTTGCAGATTCAACATTATTCATATCATTTCTAGTCAATGCATCATACAGCAGGAAACTGAAATTAATAACTTTTTCCAGTTTTAGGCCCCTTATATTCAGCAGGATGCCAAGGTCCAGGAGAAGGTACAGAGGAGATTTACTAGGACGATATCAGGAATGCAAGGCTTTAGTTATGAGCAGTGATGAGAGAAACTGGGGCCCTTTTCACAAGGAAAAAAGGTTAAGATGACATCTGATAGAGGTGCTGAAAATCATGAAGGATTTCAAGTAAACAAAGAAAACTGTTTCCATTGGTCGGGAAGGGAAAGGTTAGATGGTTTCTTAAGAATCGTAGACATGGAATGGCCTACAGGAAACAGAGCTGAGAGTATAGCTTTTTAAAGGGAAATAAATATTCAGAAAGAAAGATTTGAAGGGACACAGAGAAAAGGCAAAATTAATACAGTTAAGTGGATAGCTCTTTCAAAAAACCAGATGGTTCCTCCTGTGCTGTAATTTGTTTTCATTGCGAGAGGGATGGAGTACAAAAGCAGGGAGGTCTTCCTGCAACTGTATAAGGTATTGGTAAGGCTGCACCTGGAGTACCGCGTGCAGTTTTGGTCACCTTACTTAAGGAAGGATATACTAGCTTTGGAGGGGGTACAGAGACGATTCACTAGGCTGATTCCGGAGATGAGGGGGTTACCTTATGATGATAGATTGAGTAGACTGGGTCTTTACTCGTTGGGAGTTCAGAAGGATGAGGGGTGATCTTATAGAAACATTTAAAATAATGAAAGGGATAGACAAGATAGAGGCGGAGAGGTTGTTTCCACTGGTCGGGGAGACTAGAACTAGGGGGCACAGCTTCAAAATACGGGGGAGCCAATTTAAAACCGAGTTGAGAAGGAATTTCTTCTCCCAGAGGGTTGTGAATCTGTGGAATTCTCTGCCCAAGGAAGCAGTTGAGGCTAGCTCATTGAATGTATTCAAGTCACAGATAGATAGATTTTTAACCAATAAGGGAATTAAGGATTATGGGGAGCGGACGGGTAAGTGGAGCTAAGTCCACGGCCAGATCAGCCATGATCTTATTGAATGGCGGAGCAGGCTCGAGGGGCTAGATGGCCTACTCCTGTTCCTAATTCTTATGTTCTTATGATATTCTATTCTAAGGCTTTCCATTTGTCCAAATCAGACACTCTAGCTACACTATGGACAAGGGCACACCTTTCGTTTCAATCATTCCTTGAAGACTGACGCTCTTGCTCTCTAGAAACAGATGGTCTTGCCCCGGATGTGGGTGCATCAGCACCAGACTACGCTCACTCTATTCTACTGGCCACTTACTCAGAATACAGGTAGTTTCCTATTTGAGGCAGAGCCCTGCTTCCATTACAAGCACCAGTTACTAAAATCATTTGTTAATAACATCCAGAAAATTCCTCCTTTATGGAAATATTGGAAAAGGTTTTCTTTTCTCCATTCATTAGCTCACTGATTCAAGAAAACCAAAATATTTCATGAGCCAATCATGGCAATATCAAAGTCTTAAAGGGATTTACAGGGTAGATGCCGAGGGTGTTTCCCCTGGTTGGAGAGTCTCGAGAGTCAGGATAAGGGGTCGCCCATTTAGGACTGAGATGAGGAGGAATTTCTTCATTCAGGATGGTGAGTTTTTGGAATTCTCTACCCCAGAGAGCTGTGGATGCTCAGTTGTTGAATATATTCAAGGATGAGATAGATTTTTGGACTCGAGGGGAATCAAGGGATATGGGGATCGGGTGGGAAAGTGGAGTTGCGATCGAAGATCAGCCAAGATCTCATTGAATGGCCTACTCCTGCTTCTAATTCTTATGGCGGTCATTAGGTGGAGGCTAGATACACTCAATATGTCTGCCCGTCGTAGCCTTTGAGTTGAATAGTTATCTTAAGGTGTGCATTGGGCCACTGACCATTGACTCGCTTCACCTATGTTCACTCAGTGAGAGCCATCGCTGCTCTCTTTACCTTTTGATTGCAGCAGTTAGCATTGCAGATGTAACAGATGAACTTGGTAGGTATGGAATCCATCTCCTCGGTGGAGTCCTCGCTGCCCTTGGCCCCAGAGTCTGGTGCGGACGTACTGATTGCCCGACTCTCGCTGCTCTGCTGGATTGTCACTTTCAGCGTACTCATGGTGCTCAGCATCTGCAAGGTACACATTGACACTCGTCAGCTCAGCACGCCAATAAACCATGTTCATTCAGAGGGAAATCCTCACCAATTTGGGGAAGGGGGTAAAGAGGAGAGAGAGGAAGAGCCTTGAAGGGCAGAATGCTGATTTTGTCAGCGGACCACGATGAAGGGACATGCAAAGGTCAAATAACGATAGAGCCACATTAAGCATCTAGCACCTGTCTGTTGCCTTATGTCTTTCACTCATTGGAGACCGCACGTTCAGCTGTCACATCTCCAAAGTGGCACAGGAGCACGAGGCAAAACATAAAAGTGCGATGAGCTCAAATAACCACTTTAGATGTTAAATTAACAAATATCCCACTGCCTAAATGTGAACAAATGCCAAAGTAACAGAAAGTACCAATGAGGAACGAACAACCATCAGCAACCGAGTAATGAAATCACTGGTCTCCAAAGCTACCACTCGCGAACCACAAGTAGCACAGAATCAAACAAATCACCATTTCTTTCAGCGGCCTTGCAGTTGCCCCGAGCCAACAGACTCAATTCCAAAATAAACGAAAACATAGCAAAGTTGAAATAATGCACAGAAAAAAAAAATATTTCCCAGAGTTTTGCGCATGTGCAGGGTCAATTAATTCCACCTAATGTCCCTGGGCGCCATGCTTTTGGTGACCGAAATCTAATTCCCAGTGTCGTCTCCCTGCAACTCAATGGGAGATCCACTCGTACATAACTTTACTGGGATAAAGTCTCATTAACATTTCTCTCGCTGCGGATCCCCATTTTGTGCCCTCTTTATAGCAGTTGGGTGAGGCCTATGTGGAATGAAGATTTCCCAAATAATTCCAGCAATGCTTCTTCACTGGATAATGCTGCCGATGTTTGCTTTTTTTTAAAAAAAAACGTTGTTTTCCCCCAAGTGTCATTCTTTCTAAGGACCTCAAAGCTGGAAATCCTCATCACTCTCAGCCTTTCCCTCGTTCTACAAATTACAGGCTTCTGAAATCCAAGCTTGCCTTCGCTACAATCTGAATGACCGAGTCTTCTCTGCTACTCTTATCAACTCAAGTGGTTTCCCGCACTATGGACCTTAGCTGTTGGTTTCTCTACTGAAAAGGCTGCAGTTTCCACACATTTCGTTGCAGCCTGCAAAAAATAAAACAAAAAAAAACTCAGGAATGTTTTTGTAGACGTGACCAGTAACCTTTGCGTTTGAATTCATGACCTTCTAGCCAGGCTCCACGGAGAATTGGTCAAGTCGCTCCGTGCTCATTAAACCACTTACTACGGGGCAGAATCGTCCAAAGTCACTTCCACCGGGGAACAATCGAAAGGGGCTCATCCTCATGGGCAGCTCTGGCTTCCATTAAACCATTCTGGCTTCAGAAGAACATAAGAATTAGGAGCAGGAGTAGGCCATGCGGCCCCTCGACAGTGCTCCGCCATTCAATGAGATCATGGCCAATCTTCTATATCAACTCCACTTTTCTGCACTATCCCCATAATCCCTTGATTCTCTTAATATCCAAAAATCTATCGATCTCTGACTTAAATATACTCAAAGACAGAAGAACATAAGAAACAGGAGCAGGAGTAGGCCCATTTGGCCCCTCGAGCCTGCTCCGCCATTTAATAAGATGGCTGTTCTGATCTTGGACTCGGCTCCACTTCCCTGTTTGCTCCTCATAACCCTTGACTCTCTTATCGTTCAAAAATCTGTCTATCTTCACCTTAAATATATTCAATGACCCAGCCTCCACAGCTCTATGAGGCAGAGAATTCCACAGATTTATGACCCTCAGAAGAAATTCCTCCTAATCTCAGTTCTAAATGGGCGACTCCTTATTCTTAAATTATGCCCCTAGTTCTAGATTCCCCCACGGGTGAAAACATCCTCTCTGCATCTACCCGGTCAAGCCCTGTAAGAATTGTGCATGTTTCAATGAGATCACCTCTCATTCTTCTAAAGTCTAGAGAATATAGGCCTAGTCTACTCAATCTCTCCTCACAGGACAATCCCCCCCCATCCCAGGAATCAGTCTGGTGAACCTTTGTTGCACTCCCTCAATGGCAAGTATATCTTTCAGATCAGCCATGATCTTATTAAATGGTGGAGCAGGCTCGAGGGGCCGAATAGCCAACTCCTGCTCCTATTTCTTATGTTCCTTAGGTAAGGAGACCAAAACTGTACACAATACTCCAGGGCCATATATAATTGCAGTAAAACATCTTTACTCTTCTTGTGCTTCATTAAGGCTCCACGTTAAGGGTTTCAGTGAAAAACGCAGTGATTCTCACCTCCGTATTAGCTGTATTGTGCTCCAAATTCGACTCAGCTCCACTCTCTTCACATTCACCAGTTTCTGTGAATAGACACCATTTTAAAAAATGAACATGTCTTCTGAGCAACGCAGTTCCACGATTGTTTGTCTTATTTGAATCCCCCCCCTGCCACTGTGGGGACAGCACTGGGACAGGCCACTAGACAGAACGTGGCACAGCTTTCCACTAAAACTGTGTTTCTAATTGTGAAACAAGATGTGAAACGGTTAGAAAAGATTTGCAACCCCTTTGTCCTTTTAATCGAAACAGGCAGTGCAGAGCTCAGCAGCCTCACACCCAGGCAAGGGTACTGGAAAAAACGTAAAGTCAATTAAAACCAGATAATAAGAGCTACTTTCAACAATCTGATTTATTCCATTACGAGGATGTTGCCAGGACTGGAAAGCTTTAGCTATGAGGAAAGATTGGATAGGCTGGGGTTTGTTTTCCTTGGAAGACCTTATTGAGGTGTATAACATTTTGAGGGGCCTAGATAGAATGGATAGGAAGGACTATTTCCCTTAGCAGATGGGTCATTAACCAGGGGCATAAATTTAAAATAATTGGTAGAGGGATTAGAGGGGAGGTGAGGAAACTTTTCTTCAGCCAGAGGGTGGAGAGAGTTTGGAACTCACTGCCTGAAAGGGTGGTAGAGACAGAAACCTTCACCACATTTGAAAAGAGCTGGAAGGTGGGATTAGGCTGGGTGGCTCTTTTTCAACCAACACAGATGCGATGGGCCGAGTGGCCGCCTTCTGTGTCGTAATTTTTCTACGATTCTAATACAGTTACCCCAGGATTCACTGACTGTCACAGGGAGCTAAAACCAGGCAATGCTGCAAAACAGCAGCCAGTTTGGCAAGTGAATTACTAACGTAGCAAAAATGATAAAACAAAAAAGTGCCTCATTAAAATCCAATATTCAGCTCAGCACAATCTTGGATATAGGCAGTAGCATTCATCTCATTTGTTGGTTTCAGGATCTAGCCGTGTGCAGACTTGCTCTTGTATTTGCCTAGATAACAGTGACTGAGCTTCGAAAGTAATTCACTGGAAGCACTTGGGGATGCCCTGAGGATATGATACTGTGTTGTACAAATGCTCTCTCTCTCTCCCCCCCACTTAAATTTGTATCAGGGGCTGCATCATTTACTTCATCGTTGATTAACTATTAATGCAAGAAATTACACATCAATGTTGCTGGATCTGCTCCACAGGGCTCAACAATACCGTAACGCCACTAAGTACTGTATCACTCAAACATATTGGCAAGTCCGATTTTGACTATACGGTACATTAGTATGGCTAGCACAAACCACAAATGTCAAGCTAATTACCAAATACTCAATAAATATTGCTACATGCAGAACCTCAAGTGCAGGTGAAGTGAGGAGCACGACAATGAAAGAGAGCTTATTAATGAGCAAAACTCTAATGATACTGTAAGCTTTAATACCTCAGCTGGTTCTCTTCTCCTGACTATTTGAATGATTCTTTGTGAGCTTTGCTACAGTGGTGGGGTGCCGATTGAGTGCATAATCTAAACCAACATGCCACTGCAGCACTGAGCATCGTCCTTCAGTTGAGACATTACACTCGGACTTCATGTGGCGCCTTAAGATTACCCCAGTGGCTATTCAGAGAAGAGCTGGGAGTTCTCCCAGCAACCTGGCCACCATTCTCCCTCAGCTAACCGAGTACAATAGATCAACTAGTCGGGCATTAATTTGCTCAATTGCAATTTGCAGATTTGGAACTTTCACAGTGGCTGCACGGCTGGCCTTGATGGGCAGTCTCCACTTCCAGTCGCAGCATGTCTATTGCCACTGAGCTGTGGTACTGATTACGCTGGAGATCAACGTACTCGCCAACTTTTTTTTGGGGTGCACGGCCCCTTTAACGAGCTGCGGGGCCCATTCACGGGGGCGCGGTCTTTCCTATCTGCCCTCTCAGGTGAGCATAAAAGATTCCATGGCACTATTTCGAAGAAGAGCAGGGGTCCTGGTGTCCTGACCAATGTCCATCCCTCATTATCACATTGCTGTGTGCGGGAGTTTGCGGTGCGGAAGTTGGCTGCCGCGTTTCCCACATTACAACAGTTACTACACTCCAAAAGTACTATATTGGCTGTAAAGCACTTTGAGACGGCCGGGTGGTCATGAAAGGCGCTATATAAATGCAAGTCTTTCTTTCTTATTCATTTAAAAGCCGATGAGCCGACTGCACGGGAGTTGCAGAGCGCAGCTTAAAAGGAACATTGTTGGGAGATGCCAACGGAGCCCATCTCTTTAGTGGGGGGAGGGCAGGGAGCAGCATAGCCTTGTGAACCTCAAAATATTGCTGTTGAGGTCAGGGTATTGGGGTCATCGTCGGCACCACTGTAACCGAAATACAGTGCTACATTTGGCCGTCAAATGTCGATGATGTGTTGGCCAATTGGCCTCTGGCAATTAAAGTCAATTTCACTCGCCACAGTACCTTTCTCCAAATCTTCTTCCTCCTGGTTGCTCTTGGATGTGGTCGGCTCCCCAGCGTCAGGTTGTTCAATAATATCGTCATCATCGTCATCATCATTTTCACTGTTGGCAGAAGAATTTAACTTGGTTCAAACTTAACCCAATAATGAATTAAAGACAGCGAGAGACAACACATGGCAACATGTCCACATTTTGCTTTCCCTTCAGCAACGAGACAGGGCAGAGAATTACAAACCCACTCCCCAATGTAACTGAACATGAATGAGATGTTGAGGTGTGCTTCTTTTCACACTGTGCCACACAAGTAGAAATTAGTGCAGGTCAAAGAGGTAGGTTTTAAGGGGCATCTTGAAGGAGGAAAGAGGTAAGAGAGGCGGAGAGGTTTAGGCAGGGAGTTCCAGAGCTTGGGGCCTAGGTAGCAGAAGCCATGGCCACAGATGGTTGAGCAGTTCTCCAGCCTCACAACTCCTCGAGATGTCTGCGCTCCTCTAATTCTGCCCTCTTGAGCATCCCTGATTATAATCGCTCAACCACTGGTGGCCATGCCTTCTGTTGCCTAGGCCCCAAGCTCTGGAACTCCCTGCCTAAACCTCTCCGCCTCTCTTTCCTCCTTCAAGACGCTCCTTAAAACCTACCTCTTTGACCAAGCCCTGTGCTAATTTCCACTTGCGCAGCTTTTCATCTCATAACACACCTGTAAAGCGCCTTGGGATATTTCACTACATTAAAAGGCACTATATTAATGCAAGTTGTTGTTGAAGTTTGCACCAGAGGTTAACTTTGCAGCGTAACCAGGGGAATGTGACGGCAAGCCAAAGAGGACAGAAAATCACTTGGAAAAGAAAGTTAACTCACCGATGGTTCAGCGGGGAAATGCACCAAGTGTGATAAGACACACAGGGAACAAGGGGGAAAAAAATCCCTAATTAAAATCACTGCTTAGATGATCCGAGCTGGGGTAGAAGTATAGATACTGCAATTGCTTGGGGGAAACTGGAGAAAAATCAGGCGCCCGTTGTGGTGCATTGCTGGAAAGGGCGTGTGGCGAAGTTGCAGCAAAGAAACGGCTGTGATGCCCTCAATAAAGCCCGGACTATCCAGGCTCGCATGTGAAGAGTATGCATTTGATCAAGGCACTGGGTAACTGGTGGTGCGGATGGTACCATACCCCAACAATAGTCACAGATTCTGAGGGGGATTGACAGGATATATGCTGAGAGGCTGTTTCCCCTGGCTGGAGAGTCCAGAACCAGGGGACACAGTCTCAGAATAAGGGGCTGACCATTTAAGACAGAGATGAGGAATTTCTTGAGGGTTGTGAATTTTTGGAATTCTCTGCCCCAGAGAGCTGTGGATGTTGAGTCCTTGAGTATATTCAAGGACGAGATCGATGGATTTTTGGATATTAAGGGAATCAAGGGATCGTGCACAAAAGTGGAGTTGAGATCAAAGATCAGCTACGATCTTACTGAATGGCAGTGCAGACTTGAGGGACTGTATGGTCTACTCCTGCTCATATTTCTTATGTTCTCAGTGACAGGTGGGAAAAGCAGAGGCAATTTTTTAAAAAACTTCTAAATACCTCCCAAGCCTTCTCCTTTTTACTTCTGGTTCATCAGTTTGTGAAGTGTTTTCAGTTTCCAGAGATATAAAATCAGCTGCCTTTTTAGTGTCAGCAAGTGTGTTACCTGAGGAAAAATAAAACTTAATTAATTCTACTTAAAATGCCACAATTGAAACTTGCTTACTCTCCCAACATTTTGATCTCAAAAAATGGCAACTACACTAATCTCCTTGGCTCATCTACTTTTGGAACCAATGAAGTGCTTCTGAAGTGTAGTCACGGGTTCTAATGTAGGAAAAGCAACAGCTAATTTGTGCACAGCAAGCTCCCACAAAGAGCTTTGTGATAATCATCAGATAATCTGTTTTTAGTGATGTTGATTGAGGGATAAATATTGGGCAGGACACTGGGGATAACTCCCCTGCTCTTCTTCGAAATAGTGCCATGGGATCTTTTACATCCACCTGATAGCAGACGGGGTCTCGGTTTTAACATCTCATCTGAAAGACGGCACCTCTGACACTGCAACACTCCCTTAGCACTGCACTGGAGTGTCAGCCTAGTTTTTTGTGTTCAAGGCTCTAGAGTGGGACTTGAACCCACAGCCTTCTGACTCACCGAGGGGAGTGCTTCCCACTGAGCAATTAACTGTTTGAGTGTCAGTGCAGGAGGCAAGCAATATTGTGTAAGTGAAAGTAAGCAGTCATAATGTGTTTAAAGCAATGTTTGCTAACATAATATTTGTATTAACAAGTAGTCTCTTGGAACAAACAATTAGTCACAATAAAATATTAATGTGTGCATGGAGTATAGTGTGCAACACTTATGGGTTTTAAAAACATGGACGAGAGTTAGCTACTAAACATCTTTTACAAATTATAAGCTCGAAAGAATCACAATATCTCGTAGGATCCAAGTTCTTCAGTAAATACTGAAATAGTCTCGATGCGAGGATGAGAAGTGTTTAGAGACTAACTGTTTAGGGAGGTGATAAGACATCATGAGCTGCAAGAATGACACTCAGCAGCTCATCATCTGACTTCTAAAATAGTGCAACTCATTGCAATTCAATGGTACTTGAGCTGAACAGCACGCAAGAGGTTTATGGTGTTAATGTTGCACGTCACGGAGTCACCGGACGTTGCAATGTAATGTTACAGAATGCTAGAGTAAAAGAGCAATCAATGGAAAATCCAGGAACAGGAAGTCAATTTAGCTCAACAAGCCTGCATCACCCATTTCTGGTTCAATCCTCAAGTGCATTAACAAGGAAAGGACTTTTGATAGTGGGAAATTAAACAGGCAGCTACTCTTGCAGAAGTTTGAAGAGCAATGTGGTTGGCAAGTTCAACTGCTTGCGTCACACAGACAGGAAAAGACCAGCTGATCCATCCAATCTGTCCTATACCGTCATGATGTAATTCCTACACACCATCATCCCCATTCACCAGCCGTGCAATCTCCAGCGTGGGATGCACATACATAGAAACAAAGAAAATACATGTAGGAGCAGGCCAATATGGCCCTTTGAGCCTGCACCACCATTCAATATGACCATGGCTGATCATGCAACTTCAGTACCCTACTCCTGCCTTCTCTCTATACTCCCTGATCCCTTTAGCTGTAAGGGCCACATCTAACTCCCTTGTGAATATGTCCAACGAACTGGCCTCAACAACTTTCTGTGGTAGAGAATTCCACAAGTTCACAATTCTCTGGGTGAAAAAGTTTCTCCTCATCTTGGTCTAGATGGCTTACCCCTTATCCTTAGAGTGTGACCCCTGGTTCTGGACTTCCCCAACATCGGGAACATTCTTCTTACATCTAACTTGTCCAATCCCGTCAGAATTTTATATGTTTCTATGAGATCCCCTCTCATTCTTCTAAATTCTAGTGAATATAAGCCTAGTTGATCAAGTCTTTCTTCATATGTTAGTCCTGCCATCCCGGCAATCAGTCTGGTGAACCTTCACTGCACTCCCTCAATAGCAAGAATGTCCTTCCTCATATTAGATCAAAACTGCACACAATACTCAAGATGTGGTCTCACCAAGGCCCTGTACAACTGCAGTAAGACCTCCCTGCTCCTATACTCAAATTCTCTCACTATGAAGGCCAATATGCCATTTGCTTTCTTTACTGCCTGCTGTACCTGCATGTCAACTTTCAATGACCCAGGTCTCGTTGCACCTCACCTTTTACTAATTTGTCACCATTCAGATAATAATCTGCCTTCCTGTTTTTGCCACCAAAGTGGATAACCTCACACTTATATACATTATACTGCATCTGCCATGCATTTGCCCACTCACCTAACCTGTCCAAGTCACCCTGCAGCCTCTTAGCATCCTCCTCACAGCTCACACTGCCACCCAACTTAGTGACATCTGCAAACATGGAGATATTACATTCAATTTATTCGTCTAAATCATTTATATTGTAAATAGCTGGGATCCCAGCACTGAACCTTGCGGTAGTCCACTAGTCACTGCCTGCCATTCTGAAAAGGACCCGTTTATTCCCACTCTTTGCTTCTTGTCTGCAAACCAGTTCTCTATCCACATCAATACATTACCCCCAATGCCACGTGCCTTAATTTTGCACACTAATCTCGTGTGGGATCTTGTCAAAAGCATTTTTAAAGTCCAAATACACCACATCCACTGGTTCTCCCTCGTCCACTCTACTAATTACATCCTCAAATTTTTTTAGAAGATTTGTCAAGCATGATTTCCCTTTCATAAATCCATGCTGACTTGGACCGATCCTGTCACTGCTTTCCAAATGTGCTGCTATTACATCTTTAGTAATTGATTCCAGCATTTTCCCCACTACCGAAGTCAGGCTAATTCCCCGTTTTCTCTCCTCCTTTTTTAAAAATACCTGGCAATGCCCCTGCCCACGTGCATGATGCTCCATTTATCCATGTTAAATCATGCCTACATGAAATGAGCCATCGTATCTAGATCTGCCGGAATTCCACGGTAAACCTGGTTGGTGTAGCTCTTACTCAAAAGAGTACTTTTCTCAGAGCTATTTTTAAAATGGCATTAGTAAATATCCACAACCAAAGCACAGAAGGGGCAAATAAAGTGGTTAGGCAGTCAGCATGAAAAAGATTTGCTTTGCCTTCTGTAATGTATGCACCTGTGAGTATGCTCATAGGTTTGTAGAGATGTTGGGCCTTGAAAAATGTTTGGAGTGTCCCCCAGATCAGGGGGCACTTGATTTAACTGTTTAATTTTGTTTCACAACTAAAAGAGTTGTAGAGCTGTTGAGTTGGCAGTGGCTTAGCCAGTCACGTGATGTTTACAAGACTCAATAAAACCCCAACCAGTTGGGTTCAGGGAGTCCACGATGAGGCAGGTGGTTTGTGAGCCTGGTGGATGTACTGGTAATGTGTCGTGTGATTGCTAAGCAGTTGCTAATAAACCAACTAGTTCTTAATAGCAATATGTTGCTATGAATTCTTAAGCAAAGAACCCATGAAGCAAACACATTACATCTTCCTATTTCATTACTTTGCAGGAGATTTCAAGGCTTTTGATTGTAGTAACACATAAATTTTTTGTTTTGCATACTTGCCTGTTGATTCCTTCGCTACAGGCTCTGCGCTGGTTTTATTGGCATCCCGTTTCTCGTCCATTTTTGCGTGGAATGGCTCCCGAGGAGGGTAGCGGTCCCTTCTCATATCCTGCATTCTCTTAAAATCCTGCACGTCACAACATTATTGTGTGTTCAGTGGAATGTCATGCACCAAAATCAAAACACTGACTCAGTCATCACACATTATTCAACATGCAAGATGAAGCTGTAGTAAAGGTGCCCCCGGGTACAATGTTGTTGGCTGCATTTCTTCACAACATATGCATGGTTCTGAATTGCAGGCTGAAGAAAAAGACTTGTAAATGGTGCGGAGTATCTCCTTAAAAGCCAAATCCCAGAAGTGCTAGTCTAAGCGCACATTCACACTACAACTGTGGTACTGGTGCCAAGCCATTTAGCAGTTAATATTTCCCACCCTGTGCCTTTAAGCCAAGATGTCCGACAGCTCGGAGTTCTTTGGGGAAACTTGGGATGTTGCTTTTAACCGTCATATCCAGATGACAGCAACTGTGCGAATGAAGTCAGTGGCCATACTTCTGAATGTCTGGAATTGGTACAACATTTGGTGAAGAGATTCTGCGTAACGGGATATACATCACGCATTGTTAATTGTTGTCTGGATGCAAGCTCGTCCCATTCCCACCAACCATCCCCAATCGCTCACTGTCTACTGTGTGTGTGTGAACGTTGCTATTGTCAAAGCTCGACTGGAAGTCAAACATCAAAAGAAATCCTAACAAATTAAACCTGCAGGAATGCAAAAATTGAGGTTTCATTAACAGCAGAAATTTGGCATAGCAAAATAGCTTTTTCTTCACTTTTTCCATCAGCAGGTCGAAAAAGGGCAACACCAGTGAACAATGTCACTGGAGATTCAACGGCACATTTTACTTTTCTGTACAAGACCGTAACAGGACACATGATCATTTTTTGTCACAGATCACCTAAAGCTTCGACCTAAATTTGTTTTTGATTCCCCGAAGTAAACCATTCCAAAACAAGTTTTTTCGGTAACCATCTTGTGAACATTGAGAATTGATTCTGGTTTTGTTCTTGTATTACCCAAGCCTATCTCGGATACTTCTTTGCATCCTTTGAAGTGAAAATTAAAAGCTTTCATCTCCTTGTTGTCCAGTCATGCCGAGTTGATCGTAAGCAGTGAATGCACATGACTGCAATCGAGGTCCATTCGTGATCCTTGTCCATTTTCCTTTCAGCTCCGGTTACATTCTCCCTGGTTCATGATTTTTTTAACTCTAATTTGTAAATGGGTACAATAGTCTGATTGGAGGTGGAAGCTGAAAGCACTGAAGTAGAAAATGGTGCTTTAAAACACCTAAACCATAAAGTTACCAATGACCCAAATTTCTCCGATGTATACTTCCAAGGAGAAAATGCACCTCCTTACTACCTGCTCGCTTTGTTGGAAGAGCTGCACCTGGGAAGGGACAGAACAGTTTTGGGGAGCTTCCTGGAAATCCCTCTCGGAAACTTCCTGACCCCACTGCCTTCCCCCTGAACCTCACTCGTTACGCACCACCCCGTAAAGCACTTGGAGATGTCGTTTTGTACACAATGAATGCTATGGAAATCTAAATTGCTATTTAAACATAGTCAAATAATATAAGTGAGCATCCACACTACACCTGCTGCAGTACAAACCTTTACAAAGATTTGGTTTACATTCAACCTGAAATTTGTCACAATGGGCATAACTGTAAGGGAACGGTAGCATAGTGGTTATGTTATGGACGAGTAATCTAGAGGCCTGGACTAATGATCCGGAGACATGAGTTCAAATCCCACCACGGCAGCTGGGGAATTTAAATTCAGTTAATTAAATAAATCTGGAATTAAAAAGCTAGCATCAGTAATGGTGACCATGGAACTACCGGATTGTTGTTAAAAATCCCAGGTGGTTCACTAACGTCCTTTAGAGAAGGAATTCTGCTGTCCTTACCTGATCTGGCCTATATCTGACTCCAGACCCACAGCAATGACCCTTAACAGCCCCTCTGGATGGCCCAAGCAAGCCCCTCAGTTATATCAAACCGCTACAGATTGAACCTCTCAAATCCAGCACTCTTTGGTCCAGCAACCTCCCTGGTCCGGCATCATTCCCGACCGAGGTGCATGCGCAGAATGCGGCCTGGTTATTGACAGCAGCATTGTCAGCAGTACCTGGTAAAGTACTGATAAATTTGGATTTTTTTTATTTAGTTACTCGTCATGAGAACTCAAGGCTGAGAGGGGAGAGTAACAACACAGGAACAAGGAAGGGGGTTTCAGTACGAGAACAAATTGACTGCCTTTTACTGTGAAATGTGTACAGGTATAGCGGACAGAAGATTGTCGGATGAATGCATTATAGAAACATAGAAACATAGAAAATGGGTGCAGGAGTAGGCCATTCAGCCCTTCGAGCCTGCACCGCCATTCAATGAGTTCATGGCTGAACATGCAACTTCAGTACCCCATTCCTGCTTTCTCACCATACCCCTTGATTCCCCTAGTAGTAATGACTTCATCTAACTCCTTTTTGAATATATTTAGTGAATTGGCCTCAACAACTTTCTGTGGTAGAGAATTCCACAGGTTCACCACTCTCTGGGTGAAGAAGTTTCTCCTCATCTCGGTCCTAAATGGCTTACCCCTTATCCTTAGACTGTGTCCCCTGGTTCTGGACTTCCCCAACATTGGGAACATTCTTCTTGCGTCTAACCTGTCTAACCCCATCAGAATTTTAAACGTTTCTATGAGGTCCCCTCTCATTCTTCTGAACTCCAGTGAATACAAGCCCAGTTGATCCAGTCTTTCTTGATAGGTCAGTCCCGCCATCCCAGGAATCAGTCTGGTGAACCTTCGCTGCACTCCCTCAATAGCAAGAATGTCCTTCCTCAGGTTAGGAGACCAAAACTGTACACAATACTCCAGGTGTAGGCCTCACCAAGGCCCTGTACAATTGTAGCAACACCTCCCTGCCCCTGTACTCAATTCCCCTCGCTATGAAGGCCAACATGCCATTTGCTTTCTTAACCGCCTGCTGTACCTGCATGCCAACCTTCAATGACTGATGTACCATGACACCCAGGTCTCGTTGCACCTCCCCTTTTCCTAATCTGTCACCATTCAGATAATAGTCTGTCTCTCTGTTTTTACCACCAAAGTGGATAACCTCACATTTATCCACTTAAACTTCATCTGCCATGCATTTGCCCACTCACCTAACCTATCCAAGTCGCTCTGCAGCCTCATAGCATCCTCCTCGCAGCTCACACTGCCACCCAACTTAGTGTCATCCGCAAATTTGGAGATACTACATTTAATCCCCTCGTCTAAATCATTAATGTACAGTGTAAACAGCTGGGGCCCCAGCAC
Organism: Pristiophorus japonicus; assembly: GCF_044704955.1. Lineage (NCBI taxonomy): Eukaryota > Metazoa > Chordata > Chondrichthyes > Pristiophoridae > Pristiophorus > Pristiophorus japonicus. The sequence goes on from NC_091996.1 coordinate 5,906,528, forward strand.
AGAACCTTGCGGTACCCCACTAGTCACTGCCTGCCATTCTGAAAAGTCCCCATTTACTCCTACTCTTTGCTTCCTGTCTGACAACCAGTTCTCAATCCATGTCAGCACACTACCCCCAACCCCATGTGCTTTAACTTTGCACATTAATCTCTTGTGTGGGACCTTGTCGAAAGCCTTCTGAAAGTCCAAATATACCACATCAACTGGTTCTCCCTTGTCCACTCTACTGGAAACATCCTCAAAAAATTCCAGAAGATTTGTCAAGCATGATTTCCCTTTCACAAATCCATGCTGACTTGGACCTATCATATTACCTCTTTCCAAATGCACTGCTATGACATCCTTAATAATTGATTCCATCATTTTACCCACTACCGATGTCAGGCTGACCGGTCTATAATTCCCTGTTTTCTCTCTCCCTCCTTTTTTAAAAAGTGGGGTTACATTGGCTACCCTCCACTCCATAGGAACTGATCCAGAGTCAATGGAATGTTGGAAAATGACTGTCAATGCATCCACTATTTCCAAGGCCACCTCCTTAAGTACTCTGGGATGCAGTCCATCAGGCCCTGGGGATTTATCGGCCTTCAATCCCATCAATTTCCCCAACACAATTTCCCGACCAATAAGGATTTCCCTCAGTTCCTCCTCCTTACTAGACCCTCCGATCCCTTTTATATCCGGAAGGTTGTTTGTGTCCTCCTCAGTCTCACGAGTGATTCTGGACCAAGTGCTGCGCAGTAGCCTTCTGTGCAGCGCATGCGCAAATCCAGCTTCGGGGTCGGGACGCCACCTTGTCAGGCAACGTTCAACAAAGCAGCGCAGAGGAGCAAGGCGGGAGTTTTGGAGCCGGAACGTGGCAGAGGCAGTCAGGGGTACAAGCGCCGTCATCAGGACCCGGTAAGTCGAGGGTCGGTGTGACCTCCCATGGTCCAGAAAATTCTCTGGTCCGGCACAGGTCAGGTCCTGAGGGTGCTGGATTAGGGAGGTTCAACTTGTACAACAAAGTCAGCACCTTCACCACAAGGACTGCAGCGGTTTAAGGCGGCGGCTCACCCCCACCTTCTCAAGGGCAATTAGGGATGGGCAATAAATGTCAGCATTGCCAGCGACGCCCACATCCCGAGAACGAATAAATATTTTTTAAAATGAAGCGATTCTGTCATCACCTGCCTCAGCTTACACCTCCAATCAGACTATTGCACCCATTTACAAATTAGAGCAAAATAAAACATGAGCAAGGGAGAATGTAACTGGAGCTGAAAGGGAAGTTTACAAGGATCAAGATACTGCCGATTAAAAGCAGCCTAGACGACTACAGCTGCTCAGGCAGAATCTTAAATGCCAATCTGAAGTTGACTAGTGACCCAACAAACTATCGCCGTTCAATAATGTACTTTAAATTCTTGTCTAGTGTGTTCATTTTGGCAACAAGTTACGGTACCAAAAATACAATGTCACTGATAAAAATATTATAATTTAATTGGTTTTTAAAAAGTTACTGCATGATCACCAGGCCAAGTGCTTGATTGGCACCCCATCCACCATCTTAAACACTCACTCCCTCCACCACCACACACCGTGGCTGCAGTGTGTACCATCTACAAGATGCACCACAGCAACTCACCAAGGCTTCTTCGACAGCACCTCCCAAACCCGCGACCTTTACTGCCGAGAAGGACAAGGGCAGCAGGTGCTTGGGAACACCACCACCTCCATCAAGTCACACATCATCCTGACTTGGAAATATATCAGCTGTTCCTTCATCGTCTCTGGGCAAAATCCTGGAACTTCCTCCCTAACAGCACTGTGGGAGTACCTTCACCACACGGACTGCAGCGGTTCGAGAAGGTGACTCACCACCACCTTCTCAAGGGAAATTAGGGGATGGGCAATAAATGCCGGCCTTGCCAGCAACAGCCATATCCCATGAATGAATTAACAAAAAAGCCAGATAGAACTTCAGGAAAGTATGCTCCATGCTAAGCGTTTGTCTGAATGAAGTTCCCCACAAGAGAAATAACAATGCATCGACTACACAGGTCACAAGGTCTGAAGATCCACAAAACCACAGGCTTGAATATAAGGTGATGGTGAGCCGCCTTCTTGAACCGCTGCAGTCCGTGGGGTGCAGGTGCATCCACAGTGCTGTTAGGGAGGGAGTTCCAGGATTGTGACCCAGCGACGATGAAGGAACAGCATTATATGTCCACGTCAGGGTGGTGTGTCATTCTGAGGGGAACGTGGAGGTGGTGGTGTTCCCGTGCACCTGCTGCCCTTGTCCTTCTAGGTGGTGGAGCATGCAGGTTTGAGAGGAGCTATCAAAAATGTCTTCCAAAATATTTTACAGAAACCCAGCAGATCCAAAGGGTCTTCCATCAAGCATTTATCTCACACAGAGATGCAGTACAGTACCTCTCCAGAGGCTTAACAGTCGAACCTTAGCAATGGAACGACAGCTTACATTTCCCCAGTTTAGCTCATTTCTCACAGACTGCCTGGAGGACATTGATAGTTTCCGCTACTTTTAGCTGAATGAATTCAAGTAGCCTACACTAACCTGGTGTCGGAGAACCTTCTTTCCAGATTAAAAATATCTAGGCCAGTTGATATTTTGGCCGTTCAGTTGGCTACAAATCTTAACTATGCAATGTGAAAAACAGATATTCACACATTTGCCAGCAAGATTTACCTGTCTGGCTCTAACACACCATTTTTGTCACATTGGCTAACTCAATTTCTATACGACAGTGTTCCCACAAGGAAGGTCTGATTAACCCCATTGTAATGAGCTTTCCTCTTACTTTGTTGAATCCCCGCTGCTGGAAGAGTTGGTTCCCAAATCCGATGCGAGGTGTCTGCAGCTGGATGCCGATGGGAGGGGTGCCCAGAATTGATGCTCTGGATCCTGGTGGGAAGAATGGCTGAAGACCTGGGGTAGTCATGCTGTATCCATGAAAACTGCCTGCAAAATGTAATCCGTGTGAGAATCAGCGAGATGTAGGAGACGGGATCCGTTACCAGCAATGTTCCCCTGCATTTTTTTTGGTGCTCGATCCCTTTAAGGGGCTGCGCGGCCCATTGAAAGTTTCGAGCATGCGCAAAATTTAACATCGGAAAAGGCGGTCCCTGGCTGCGCGGGACTGGCAGAGAGCTGCGCAGCTTAGAGGGAATATTGGATTGCGCGACACATCAATTGTGGACACAACATTTTACATTCAGCATTAACAACGGTATGTTAGTTTCACCAAGAATAGAAAGGTTTAATAAAATAGTCCCATTACAACTCAGAATTCAGAAAATGCATTTTGATGAAACGACGTGCACTACAATATTGTATTACAAAAAAAAGAGATCTAAATTTATGTACATATTGGGCAAATCATCAGCATCTCTATAAAGGTTGAGTGCATCACACGGCAGATGCCACACTTTATATAAAGGACACAACTGCTGCCAACAAAATGAATTACTTGCGCACGTGCAGTTCCAGTGACAGCATTCCGGTTCATTGATAGCATTCTGGTTCGTTGTCAGCAGTCACTCGCTTACATAAAACACCAAAAGATCACGAGTAAACAATCCTAAAGTAGGTTCTTTCTGAACTTGATAATCTGGACAGGTTGTTGAGATAACATGGAGGAGAAAAGTAATTGGGAATCTAGAGAGCTATCCAACACTAACTAGCCTCTAATTTACTTTGGCGCTAATTAGATCACTTCCCCACAGAAATATCTGAGCAGTGGCATTGGAGGAACAAGTTGGGTTAGCAGTTAAACATTACAACACCCATCTTACGAGTAATGCCACAGGAGATCAGATAGTAGATTAGAAATAGTAACAAGATAATTCTATTGAAAATATATCTAAAATATTTAAGTTGGAGTGGAGTCGTCATCATTTTATTCAAGTTAAAGGAACTTTAATTTGGTGAGAATGCATAAAGGATATAAACATAGACTGATGGCTGTAAAAGTCAACACTTGATGTGCAATAGGTGTCACCAAAAACACAAATGATTTAAATGAGAAAGCCCACAAATTGCATTCTTTGCCGAGAAGCTAAGCTGGTCAAACTGACACCATACGAGACATAAGAAACAGGAGCAGGAGTAGGCCATTTGGCCCCTCGAGCCTGCTCCACCATTCAATAAGATCGTGGTTGATCTGATCTTGGCCTCAGCTCCACTTCCCTGCCCGCTCCACATAACCCTTGAGACAGTGATCCAGGGGGCAGCGGTTCTGAATAACTGACACCACGAAGACCACGATTTTAAAAAAATGCTCTAAATTGCTTTTGAAACAGAAATCCAACTATAAAACATCAAAGACCTTTCATTGACTCTTCCAGCACAGAAATAGGCCATTCGGCCCAACAGGTCCGTGCCGGAGTTTATGCTCCACACGAGCCTCCTCCCACACTTCTTCATCTCACCCCAACACCATATCCTTCTATTCCTTTCTCCCTCATGTACTTATCTAGCGTCCCTTTGTAAGTCCCACTCCAGGGACCTGAGCACAAAAAAATCTAGGCTGACACTCCCAGTGCAGTGTTGAGTGAGGGCTGCAATTCTGTAGGTGCCGTCTTTCGAATGTTAAACCAAGGCCCCATCTGCTCTCTCAAGTGGACGTAAAAGATCCCATGACATTATTTCGAAGAGGAGCAGGGGAGTTATCCCCGGTGTTATGGCCAATATTTATCCCTCAATCAACATAACAAAAAAAAAAGATTATCTGGTCATTATCACATTGCTGTTTGTGCGTAAATTGGCTACCGTGTTTCCCACATTACAACAGTGGCTACACTCCATAAAGTACTTCATTGGTTGTAAAGCATTTTGAGACATCCGGTGGTCGTAAAAGGCTCTCTGTCTTTCTTTCTATTTATAACAACTTTTATTTACGAGAGTTACCTGTAACGTAGTAAAACGTCCAAGGCACTTCACAGCAGTTATAAGCCAAAACAAATAAATTTGACACTGAGCCACATAAGAAGAAATGATAGATGAGGTAGGTTTTAAGGAGTGTCTTAAAGGAGGAAAGAGAGGCAAAGAGGTTTAGGGAGGGAGTTCCAGAGCTTGGGGCCTAGGCAACAGAAGGCATGGCCACCAATGGTTGAGCGGGGGACGCTCAAGAGGGCAGAATTTGATGAACTCGGACATCTCGGGGGGGGGGGTTTGGGTTGAAAGAGATGACAGAGTTAGGGAGGGGTGAGGCCATGGAGCTTTATGTAGCTTCTTGTATGTATTGAACTTATCTAGCACCCCCGTGCATGCTAAAACCAGGAAAGACTAGGATGCGAGAGAAAAGCTGGTCGTCGAAGCTGTCACCTTATTCACTAAACAAAGGCGAAACACAGAACCCCCCGCCAATAAACTGCCCAGAGGTGTTCCACCATCAAACCCGAGGTGGGATCTTGGTGCCTCCCCACAAGTAAACATCCAGCTGCAGGGAACCAAATACACAGGGATGTCATGTGGGCAGGCCTGAGGGAGTACAGACGCTTAGCTGTTGGAGCTATCATTCTGGAGGGTTCGTCCGACTGCAGCCACAGGGTCCCAGCTCACAGCAACTGGCTCCAAGTAAAAACAGAGTTGTGAGACAGCGCATGCTGTGGTAAACTCGAGCAGACTCTGGGCAGATTCCTGTTCTTAGAAAATCTATTTATTTTAAAAATATTTTTCAGGCAATATCTCGACAAATGATCAAGTTCTACAGCAATGGCATAGGGTTTCTTTCTCGCATCCAGGAACTTGGCTTACCAACTACCCTTTCCTTCCAACACATTTTGTCCTTCAGCCATGAGAGCAGCCACGTTTCAATCCACAGCCAATGTCCATGTTATTTGACTGAAAGGAGGTAGCAGCCGAGATAGATTTTCTTCCCAAGTTTTATTCCTCATCCCTACCAACACTATGTACGAGGCTTCAGTTTATGTAAGTGCTACAGCACATTAAGTTCAAGGGCCCAGGGGCAGCACAGGCCAGCCCACACTACAAAATGTGTGCGCACTAGGTCTGTGCAGCAGAGCTGGTCTCCAGTTGTCTTGGTTAATCCTTGCCACTGGACCAAGACCTCGCTCTGTCAAGCCCCTCTGGTGGCTGTGTGCAATGGCCACCACACGTTAAAAAAATCCACACACAGGCATCTTCCACCCTTCAACATGTAGTTCGGGATCTGGAATATTGGGTCCTTCATTGAAACATCTGCAAACTCATCCCGTTTTGGCGTGGAAGCAAGTCATCCTCGTTACGAGGAACCGCTTATGATGATAAGTTCAATATTGTCACAGTACAGCAGGAGGACTACAGTCTGTGTACTACATTAGATTGCACATCTCTAATTTGTAATCACTGAAATAGATACGCTGGGAAATGCAATTGTTGATGAAGCAATTAATGTGTCATTTATCTCAGCACCGTTTGCGGAACTTGATGTGTGTAAAGTGGTTGTTGCATTTGCCTACTGAACAGTGGTAACTACTCTTCAAAAGTGCTCAATGGCTGTGTAGTACTTATGAACAATGTTCCTTCTTATTTTTTTGGCGCCGAGCGGCCGCTTTAAAAAGCTGTGGGGTCCATTCAAAATACTACGTGGGCGCGGTTTTTACATTGAAAAGCCAGCAGTGCGGGATCCCTGAACTGCTGCCCAGCTTAAAGGGAACGCTGCCCTGAAACGTCCACAGAGATGCGACAATTAATACACAAAATCTCTTTCAATACAGCCAATGCACTCGAGGTAAGGTTTGGTAAATTTAACAAATTTGATTAGGTTATTTGGAGTATTGTGTACAGTTTTTGTCTCCTTACCTAAGGAAGGATATACTTGCCATTGAGGAAGTGCAACAAAGATTCACCAGACTGATTCCTGGGATAGGGGGATTGTCCTATGAGAGATTGAGCAGACTAGGCCTATATTCTCTAGCGTTTAGAAGAATGAGAGGTGATCTCATTGATACATACACAATTCTTACAAGGCTTGACAGGGTAGATGCAGGGAGGATGTTTCCCCGGGCTGGGGAGTCTAGAACCAGGGGTCACAGCCTCAGAATAAGGAGTCGGCCATTTAGGACTGAGATGAGGAGAAATTTCTTCACTCAGAGGGTGGTGAATCTTTGGAATTCTCTATCCCAGCGGGCTGTGGAGGCTCAGTCATTGGGCATATTCAAGACAGAGATCGATAGATTTTGGATATTAAGGGAATCAAGGGATATGGGGATGGTGTAGGAAAGTGGAGTTGAGGTAGAAGATCAGACATGATCTTATTGAGTGGCGGAGCAGGCTTGAGGGGTCAAATGGCCTACTCCTGTTCCTAATTCTTATGTTATGCTCTTAAAAATCCCCAATAGTTATTATGCCAGTATTTTTGCTGGTGCAGGAGCCTGCTTCACTAGCAACCTTTGCTATAACATGCTTTGGTGCTGGCAGAAAGCTAGCATAGCGATTCTAAATAGAATCATTTTCTAAATCTGCTGCAATCAAAACAGCGCGCAGTGGCAGCGAGTAATGCACATCAGGACATTGGGATATATTACAACGGTTACTACTGAGCCGAAATAATGAGGTAACCCTGCCACTTTATAAACCATTGGTGTGACTGCATTTGTAATACTGTGTACAGTTCTGGTCGCCACAGCACAAAAAGAATATTGCTATTATTGAAAGGATACGGAAGAGAGCAACCAGAATGATTGAGGAGATGGAGGGATTCAATTATGAGGAGCGATGATGTAAATTGGGCATGTTCTCACTAGAAAAGAGAAGGATGAGAGATGATCTGATTGCTGTTTTTAGGATTCTAAAGGGACTGGATAATGTAGATTGTGACGATCGAGGTGTTCAAAATCATGAACAGCTTTGATAGAGTAAACAAGGAGAGTAAAGAAGGAGAAATTATTTCCAGTGGCAGAAGGGTCAGTAACTGGACGACACAGATTTAAGGTGATTGGCAAAAGAACCAAAGAGGGAGTGAGAAAATATATATATATTTTTTTTTAAAACACAGCGAGTTGTTGTGATCTGGAATGGCAGTGGAAACAGATTTAACGGTAACATTCAAAAGGGAATTGGATAAATACGTAGTGAGGAATTTTGCAGGGTTTGTGGCAGAGTGGGACTAGTTGGACAGCTCTATCAAAGAGCCAGCACAGGCACCATGAGCCAAATGGCCTCCTTCTGTGCTGCATCATTCTATGATTATGAGCTGTTTCACCAGGAGCAGAACAGTAGAACCAGAGGACACAGCCTGCACTTGAAGCAGGGTAAATTCAAAACTAAGCTGAGGAAACAATATTTCAGTGGGCGAGTGGGCAACCTATGGAACAATCACCCTAGGGGTGACGGTGGAAGCTGTTGGTATTGATTCATTCAAATGGAAACTGGATATCTTTCAGAAATAACATTTTGGGACACAGTAATTTGAGACGTGGCGCGTGGTGAGTGTCGCGTGCTTGTGGTTCCCAAAGCTCTCCACCACTTGGAGGTATCTGTACCTAGTGTCTGGGTCTGTTGTAGATTCATTGCTGTGATTAGTCAACAACATTATCGTTGTCTCGCGACTCGCAGGATGAGAGGTGAACGAGACGGAATTTAGTCTTTTTCCATCTAGAAATTCCTATTGTTCCATCAATAAATTTGCTCGGCGTGTCTTTTAAGACAGTACGCTTTTAAATGCGAGTGTCAGGATCAACTGGAATATCAGCTGCAGTACACAGGCAATACTGTGCTGCACCACGACAGTTGTTATACAGTACACAGATGATCCTGCTGTTTCTATCTTAAAAAGATACAACTTAATGAAATTCAGTGATCGATTTAAAAACATAAATCCCATAGACGTCACAATTTTAAAGAGAGGGGGGAAAAAAAATCATCGATCTGCTGGAGGCAAAATCATGCTTGTGCTAATATATGAAAAGATTTGTCACAACAACAATTTGTATTTATATAGCACCTTTAATGCAGTGAAACGTCCCATGGTGCTTCACAGGAGTATTATGCAATAAAAAATTTGACACCAAGCCGCATAAGTAGAAATTAGGGGAAGTGACCAAAAGCTTGGTCAAAGAGGTATGTTTTAAGGAGCGTCTTGAAGGAGGAAACAGAGGTAGAGAGGCAGAGAGGTTTCGGCAGGGAGTTTCAGAGCTTGGGGCCTAGGCAACAGAAGGCAAGACCACCAATGACTGAGCAACTATAATCAGGGATGCTCAGGAGGGCAGAAATAGAGTGGCACAGACATCCTTGGGGGGGGGGGGGGGGGTTGTGGGGCTGGAGGAGATTACAGAGATAGGGAGGGGCGAGGCCATGGAGGGATTTGAAAACAAGGATGAGAATTTGACCGGGAGGCAATGCAGGTCAGTGAGCACAGGGGTGATGGGTGAGCAGGACTTGGTGCATGTTAGCACACGGGCAGCCAAGTTTTGGATCACCTCTAGTTTATGTAGGGTAGAATGTCGGTGGCCAGCCAGGAATGCGTTGGAATAGTCAAGTCTAGAGGTAACAAAGGCATGGATGAGGGCTTCAGCAGCAGATGAGCTGAGGCAAGGGCAGAGATGATTATTATACCATTACAGATGACCAACCTTAACTGGAAGTAGCAGTGTACTTCACTGCTGTACACAACAGCTGAGAATTGGCAAAAGCCCTAGCAGAACCACAACATACATTGACTGAGGCTGGGATTTAAACTCAACAGTACACTGGGTGAGTAGCCCGTGACTCTAATTGCTATAGCTACCAGAACGCCCTCTTCGCGCACTTAAACAACTGCTCAGGAAGCGTTATTGGAACGTCTGTGTATGCTTCACTGACACAGGGCATTTTTTTATTTTAATTAATGTATGCAACGAACCAAAAAACGAGCATAAACACAGAGGTATACTGCAGACATGCAAGGCTTCGGGTAGATGCAGACAGACTCATTAAAAAGGGCACCTGCGCCTCTTTTTCTTCCTAGTGTTAAGCATTATTTTAGCCTCTTCCTGAAATAATGTCACAAATAGTAAACTTCACAATATTAGATTCAAAAAAGATTACCAAGAGATTGAGTAGATTGGGCCTAAATTCTCTGGAGTTTAGTTAGAGGTGATTTCATTGTAACATACAAGATTCTGAGGGGGGACTGACAGGGTAGATGCTGAGAGGCTGGTTCCCCTGGCTGGAGAGTCTAGAACTTTGGGGCATAGTTTCAGAACAGGGGGGTCGGCCATTTAAGTCTCCGAGATGAGAAGAAATGTTCTCACTCAGAAGTTGTGAATTTTCGGAATCCTCTACCCCAAAGAGCTGCAGATGCAGTCATTGAGTATATTCAACGCTAGATTTCTGGACTCTAGGGGGAATCAAGGGATATGGAGATCAGGCGGGAAAGTGGAGTTGCGGTTGAAAATCAGCCATGATCTTATTGAAATGGCACAGCAAGCTCGAGGGGCCAAATAGCCGACTCCTTCTCCTATTTCTTATGTTAGGATGTGAATGTTTCAAAAGTTATTACTGTATTAAGAACGTAATTTACCCTCTAACTGCATTGTATACTTGCTACTAACGTACAACAACAATTTGTACTTATATAGCGCCTTTAACATAGTGAAATGTCCCAAGTACGCTTCACAGGAATATCATGAGATAAAACAATGACACCGAGCTGCGCAAGTAGAAATCAGGGCAGGTGAAAGATAGGTTTTAAGGAGCATCTTGAAGGAGGAAAGAGAGATGGGGAGGGGTGGAGAGGTTTAGGCAGGGAGTTCCAGAGCTTGGGACCTAGACAACAGAAGGCACTGCCACCGATGGTTGAGCAATTAAAATCAGGGATGCTCAAGAGGGCAGAATTAGAGGAGCGCAGACATCTCGGGGGGGTTGTGGAGCCGGAGGAGATTACAGAGATAGAGAGGGGTGAGGCCATGGTGGGATTAAAAAACAAGGATGAGAATAATAAATAATAAATAAATAAATAAAGAAGGATACAGATAGCATAAACCTACCTTGCATCTGCTGCATGATCAGGGCCCGCTGCAGCATGGGATTAGGATTAAGGAGTGAAGGTTGACTGGTTGGACGTAGGTTTAGCTGTTGCTGCTGCTGTTGCTGCTGCTGTTGTTGCTGCTGCTGCTGCGGATGGTGATGTTGCTGCTGCTGCAAGACACTGCAAAGAAAATGAGCCATATATTAAAAATAAGATAAATATTTCCCAAACAGACACAAATATTCATGGGATTGAGGTAAAAGATAGAACAGATATGGGTTATCTGATGCACAATAATAAGGCACACCAACAATTTTAATCTTTAATGAGTCCAGTAACAATTCATTGCAGTGTTGCGTTACCCAACCATCTGTCTATGTGCTCCTAATTGATCTCGAATTCCAATTCTCTGATGGGACTTATTTTGCTCCTATTTATTCTTGTGGTTTTCCCGATTTGAAGACGAGCATTTTAATATGACGTGCATCCTTTGGGTAGTTTGACAGCAAGGCTTGGAAATAAATACTAAATCGGGTAAGTGCACGTGTGGACAAGTAGTTGGTGCTTCGGGACAGGAAGCAGCCAGCGCCATTTGCGATGCGCCGCTTGCAAAGGACAACATTTTCATGCTACAATCCTGTCATCACATCATGCGTCAAAACCCCACGGCAAAGTCACATCATTAACGTTCCACCCATGCCGCCTGGAACTGAATCTGACAATCTTCCATTAACATGCAAGACCACAGTCTCCCCACATTGTGAATCCTTCAGGGTTTTAAAGCACAGCTTTCCAAAACTGGTGCCCACAAGGTCAGATTTTTGTCCATACTGTGTGCAGCAAACACAGCAACTCAAGGATTCAGTACTCATCTGTACTTGATTTACTAGTGTGTTTTTGTGTTGTTATATCTAGAGTATTGTGTACAGTTTTGGTCTCCTTACCTAAGAAAGGATATACTTGCCATAGAGGCAGTGCAGCGAAGGTTCACCAGACTGATTTCTGGGATGGCAGGACTGTCGTATGAGGAGAGATTGGGTCAACTAGGCCTGTATTCACTAGAGTTGAGAAGAATGAGAGGGAATCTCATTGAAACGTATAAAATTTTGACTGGGTTGGACAGACTGGATGCGGGGAGGATGTTTCCCCGGGCTGGGAAGTCTAGAACAAGGGGTCACATTCTCAGGATACAGGGTAGGAAATTTAGGACCGAGATGAGGAGAAATGTTTTCACTCAAGAGGGTGGTGAACCTGTGGAATTCTCTACCACAGAAGGCTGTGGCGGCCAAGTCACTGAATATATTTAAGAGGGAGATAGATAGATTTCTAGAAACAAAAGGCATCAAGGGGTATGGGGAAAAAGCGGGAATATAGTGTTGAAATAGAGGATCAGGAGCAGAAGTTCCAGGCCCAGATAAAGGAGCCCGAGTGTCGGGAGGAGCCAGCTGGTGCAGGGACAAAAAGGTTTTTTTTTTTAATCGAAATTGAAATGTGACGTCACAGCCAAGCGTTTAAGTGATTGGCTGGTGGATTGGGGAGTATTTTTCTTTTTCTTTTCAGTAGGAAACCTTTGGCATTGCTGTTAGATAATAAAGATCACATATATTTACTAAGGAGAGTTGGATAATTAAATCGGCTGTTTGCTGAGTAGCGGCTGGGTGCGTTATGCTAAGGTTTCGAGTTTAGTTCTACTCGATAGTTGTGAGTGTAACTAGAAGGATGGCAGGGCAGCTCAGTCCCATGGATTGCACATCCTGTGACATGTGGGAAGTCCTGGATGCTCTGCGCAGCCGGGGTGACCATGTGTGCAGGAGGTGTCTCCAGCTACACCAACTTGAGCTCCGCGTTTTAGAGCTTGAGTGACCGCTGAGGTCACTGCGATGCATCCATGAGACTAAGAGTAACGTGGATAGCACGTTTCTAGAGACGGTCACCCCGCAACTTAAGACTGTGCAGGCAGAAAGGGAGTGGGTAACCACCAGACAGGAGAGGAGGACTAGGCAGGTAGTGTAGCAGTCCCCGAGTCCACCTCGCTCTCCAACCGGTACTCTGTTCGGAGTACCGGTGGGGGCGATGGTGGCTCTGGGGAGTGCAGCCAGAGCCAAGTCCACGGCACCACGGGTGGTTCAGCTGCACTGGGGGGGGGGGGGGGGGGGGGAGGAGGAAGGAGGAAGAATGGAAGAGCTATAAATGGTAGGGGATTCAATAGTCAGGGGAGCAGACAGACGTTTCAGAGGCCACAGACATGATTCCAGGACGATATGTTGCCTCCCTGATGCCAGGGTCAAGGATGTCACTGAGTGGCTGCAGGGCATTCTGGGGGGGAAGAGGGTGAACAGCCAGAGGTCATGGTCCACATCGGTACCAATGAAATGTAGGAAGAGGGATGAGGTCCTGCAGGCAGAGTTTAGGGAGCTAGGAGAGAGATTAAAAAGCAGGACCTCAAAAAGGTAGTAATCTCTGGATTACTCCCAATGCCATGAGCTAGTGAGTACAGAAATAGGAGGATAGAGCAGATGAATACATGGCTGGAGGGATGATGCAGGCGGGTGGGCTTTAGTTTCCTGAGGCATTGGGACCACTTCTGGGGAAGGTGGGACCTGTACAAGCCGGGTGGGTTGCACCTCAACAGAGCCGGGACCAATATCCTCGCGGGGGGGGGGGGGGGGGGGGTTTAAACTAGCTTGGCAGAGGGATGGGAACCTGAAAATAGATTCAGTAGCGAGGGGAGTAAAGCTGGAATTAGAAAGCAAAAATAAAGAAAGTGAGTTTGAAGGGCACTTTAAATGCACATAGCATTTGTAACAAAATAGATGAGTTAATGGCACAAATTGAGACAAATGAGTATAATCTGATAGCCATTATAGAGACGTGGTTGCAAGGTGACCAGGACTGGGAATTAAATATTCAGGGGTACTTGACAATCCAGAAGGACAGACAGAAAGGAAAAGGAGGTGGGGTAGCTCTATTGATAAAAGGATGGAATCACTGCAATAGTAAGAAACGATATTGGCTCAAATGAACAGGGAAATCTTGCTACAGCTATATAAGATATTGGTGAGGCCACACCTGGAATACTGCGTGCAATTTTGGTTTCCATATTTACGAAAGGATATACTTGCTTTGGAGGCAGTTCAGAGAAGGTTCACCACGTTGATTCCGGGGATGAGGGGGTTGACTTATGAGGAAAGGTCGAGTAGGTTGGGCCTCTACTCATTGGAATTCAGAAGAATGCGAGGTGATCTTATCGAAACGTACAACATTGAGGGGGCTTGACAAGGTGGATGTTTCCACTGATGGGGGAGACTAGAACTAGAGGGCACGATCTTAGAATAAGGGGCTGCCCATTTAAAACAGAGATGAGGAGAAATTTCTTCTCAGAGGGTTGTAAATCTGTGGAATTCGCTGCCTCAGAGAGCTGTGGAAGCAGGGACATTGAATAAATTTAAGATAGAAATAGACAGACAGTTTCTTAAATGATAAGGGGATAAGGAGTTATGGGGAGCAGGCGGGGAAGTGGAGCTGAGTCCATGATCAGATCAGCCATGATCTTATTGAATGGCGGAGCAGGCTTGAGGGGCCGTATGGCCTACTCCTGTTCCTATTTCTTATGTTCTTATGATCATATTGAATGGTGGTACAGATTCGAAGGCCTACTACTGCTCCTATTTTCTATGTCTATGTTTCTATACATGAATAAAAAGTTGTCATAGCACCACTTTCCGGTGTCATTTCGACATTAGAACCAGGAGCCTGTCAATGGGTTACAGCCATGGTTCAGTGGTTAGAACGCTCGCCTTTTGAATCAGAAGGTTGTGGGTTCAAGTCCTACTCCACAGACGTGTGCCCATAATCAAGGTTGATACTCAAGTGCAGTGCTGAGGGAGAGCTCCATCGTCAGAGGTGCCATGTTTCGGATGAGACATTAACCCTAGGCCTCGTCTGCCCCGTCAAGGGGACATAAAAGATCTCACAGCTCTGTTTTTAAGGAGAGCAGTGGAGTTCTTCCCGGTGTTCCACGCATGGAAACTTTCAAAACCTTTGCTGTAAAAACATTTTTTTAATAAAAAGACAGCAACTTCTGCAAAGGAAAGTGAGATTAAAATGAACGGAACATCAGTCGGGGCTGCTGATCTGCAGACCACAGCAGTTGGTTATCCGTCGGCAGAACTCGGGCAGCAATTCATCATACTGCCCTCTCATCCATTAAATTTAGCCTGGAAAGTTTCATGGACCGAGGAGTGGAGGGGTTAACTACTTAAAACAAAATCGCCCGTTGGCACCGTGGGATAAAGCCCCGGCTTCTCTCCGTGAATCAACTTATGTCAAAAAAAGTCAGTGGGACTTAAACAAACTGTTAAACAGGGTGAAAGAACAGTCCACAACAATAACTTGATTTATATCTTCTTCTTAGGCAGTCCCCTGAAGTCAAGGGTGACTTGCTTCCGCGCTAAAATGAGCTCTTAAGGTGACAGATGAGACCAATACAGGATCTACAGTCTCTGTCGAATGTGGGGCAGATGGTGGTTGGAGGGATAGTTGGGTGGGTGGGGTGCTTCATTTGTTGTACACTCCTCCGCTGTTTGTTGGTTTCCACGTGCTCCCGGCGGAGACTCAAGGTGTTCGGCGCCTCCTCCACTTTGAGCAGTCTTGGGCCAGGGATTCCCAAGAGTCAGTGAGGGAGTTACATTTTTTCCAAGGAGGCTTTGAGAGCATCCTTGAAGTGATTTCTCTGTCCTCCTGGGGCTCGCCTGCAGGGACGTAGCTCGCAGTAAAGTTCTTGTTTCGGGAGTCCAGTATCAGGCATGAGGACAATGTGGCCCGTCCATCGGAGCAGGTCGAGCGTGGTCAATGCTGGCCAGAGAGAGAACGCAGACGTTGGTGTGCCTAATATGCCAATAAATTTACAGGATTTTGCAGAGGCAGCGTTGATGGTACTTTGAGATGCCTACTGTACATAGTCGCAACGTATTTATATAGTGCCTTTAACGCAGTAAATCTACCCAAGTCGTTTCACAGAAGCATTATAAAACAAAATGACACCGAGCCGCACAAGGAGAAATTAGGTCAGATGACCAAAAGCTTGGTCAAAGAGGTAGGTTTTAAGGAGCGTCTTAAAGGAGGAGAGTTAGAGAGGAGAGAGGTGTAGAGAGGCAGAGGGGTTTAGGAAGAGAATTCCAGAGCCTAGGGCCTAGGTAGCTGAAGGCACGGCCGCCAATGGTGGAGCGCTGAAAATCGGGGAGGCACAAAAGGTCAGAATTGGGGGAGTGCAGAGATCTGTGAGGATTGTAGGGCTGGAGGAGGTTACAGAGATAGGGAAGGGTGAGGCCATGGAGGGATATGAAAACAAAGATGAGAATTTTTAAATCGAGGCGTTGTTTAACCGAGGTAGGCCAGCAAGCACAAGGAAGAGAAGCCATTGCAGGTGATTCTTTGGCTACAAGTTGCTTTTATCAGCTGAGTGTCGCACTTTGATGTTTCAGCACATCAACAAACTTTCATACTCCGAGGAATTCTTGCTCATTAGTGCGCTAAAAAGAGCAGCGATCCGGAGGTTTGGATTTCAGGTTGCCTTCTGAACTTATGTACAAAACTGAAAATCCATTCTGCAGATAGAATTCCTTTCAAATTAAAAATCTAGTTTTCAAAACACAGACGTAACGAAGGTGATATGCAAGTACATATGGAAGTAAATGGGACACAAATTACAGAGTCGAGGTACGTCACGAGTGGAAAGGTGAAGATGGGGGTCCCCAAGACATTTGATACCCTCTCCCGACCTTCGAACACACCTAGAGCAGCCAAAAGGGTATCCCATCGCATTGTATAAACATAGATGTGGGTGGTGGTGATTCATGTTCATGACAGATATTGTAAAAATGTATCTACATTGATAAAAGCGCAACTGAAAAGGATTATGAGCGAAAGACTTTCATCTATATAGCGCCTTTCATGACCACCAGATGTCCCAAAGCACTTTACAACCAATAAGCTACTTTTTGAACTGTCGTCACTGTTGTAATGTGGGTTAATACGGCAGACAATTTGCGCACAGCAAGTTCCCACAAACACCAATGTGATAATGACCAGATCATCTGTTTTAGTGATGTTGGTTGAGGGATAAATATAGGCCAGGACAGCAGGGAGAACTCCATTGCTCTTCTTCGAATAGCGCCATGGAATCTTTTACGAACACCTGATAGAGCAGACAGGAGCCTCGGATTAATGTCTGGACCAAAAGACGGCACCCTCCGACAGTGCAGCGGAGAGCTCCTCAGTACTGCACTGGGTGTGTCAGCCTAGATATTTGTGCTCAAGTTTCTGGAGTGGGATTTGAACCCATAACTTTTTGACTGAGAGATGAAAGTGCTACCACTGGCTGATAGAAATTGGTTATATTGTGGAACTAGTCAGAAAGCTCATTGAATGTATTCAAGTCACAGATAGATAGATTTTTAACCAATAAGGGAATTAAGGGTTACGGGGAGCGGGCGGGTAAGTGGAGCTGAGTTCACGGCCAGATCAGCCATGATCTTATTGAATGGCGGAGCAGGCTCGAGGGACTAGATGGCCTACTCTTGTTCCTAATTCTTATGTTCTTATGTAAAGCAGGATTCTGCCGATCATGAATATCTCACTTGCAGAAGATGACGAGACAGAGGGGGGATCCCGGAGACCTACACTTGTCTATCTATACCAAACGCTGCTGAAACAGCAAAAGGATATCCGGGGGTTACTTTTGAGCACATGGTGTCCATTCGCAGTGCTCTAGAAAAGTTTCTGTCTGGGTTTGATCTTTCAGAACGTCTCGATCCAGACAGGTTGCAATTGCAGCGCTACCTGTGGCTCATCAATGGGACCCAGGACAATCAGCTGACACCAAGAAATCAAAAGCACAACACTGTGCACAGGGGTGCAATTAGCATTGTATAGGTAAGCTTTCCATCTTTCAACATCAACTTGCATTTCCAAAGCGTCTTTAACGTAGTCAAGCGTCCCAAATTTCACAGGAGTGCAATCAGACAAAATAAGACACCGAGCCATAGAAGGAGACATTAGGACAAAAGCTTGGTCAAAGAGGTAGATTTTAAGGAGTATATTGAAGGAGGAAAGAGGCGCGCAGAGGTTTAGTGAGGGAATTCCAGAGCTCAGGGACGAAGCAGCTGAAGGCACGGCCGCCAATGGTGGGGCGAAGGAAATCGGGGAAATGCACAAGAGGCCGGAATTGGAGGAGCGCAGAGATCGGAGGAGGAACCATTTGAACACAAGGATGAACATTTTTATAAATCACGGCCTTCAGGGACTGGGAGGCCAGCAGAGCTTTGGATGAACTCAAGCTTATGGAGGGTGGAAGATAGGAGGCCAGCCAGGAGAGCATTTGAATCGTTTATAGCTAATGTTTAGAATACTTTCAACAGCACTCTGCGGCATTATTGCAGTGTCTAATTTATCTTCCGTGCTCTGTTGGGTCTTGGTTATTCAAAACTACCAGCCAGTCACTTCAGGATAATCCACAAGGCTTTGTACATTTGGTTACCCTAAATCATTTATTGTGCCAACAGGCAATAAAAGCTCTTTAATTCACATTCAGTTACCGATTCACATGAAGTTGTTTCAGGTGCAAGATAAAAATCTCAAAATATGTACCAACATTTTATAAGCAAGGAGATATATGTTTTAATCCCTTTCTGCAGATTAAATAACTTCATACATTCATACCGAGTACTTGGGAGCACATTAGCAGCAAATGCACCCCGAATGCGGGTTTGCAGCCAGCCTGTGGTCCGTTTCACGGACTGGTCATCTGTTGTTTAATTGCTGTCGCTGGTCTGATCTGCTGGTCGGGGGGTGGGGGGGGTTAGCCCATTAACCCAAAAGACTGTTGCGTCCTAGCTGCAATGCACCTGATTGACACAGAGTTCTGTTGCCCCCCCCCGCCGCCCTTAGAAACTGCTGCTGTGTTGGACACCAATTATCTCAAGTTGCTCACTCAGTGCACAATTTCCACTGTTTCCTTCCCTGGCATGTGCTGCATGCACTCTTATCACATGCACATAGGAGCTGTTCTAGAATCAGTACAGAAGGAGGCCATTTCGGCCCATCGTGTCCGCGCCGGCCAGCCAAGAGCTATCCAGCCCAATCCCATGTTCTGCTCTTGGTCCATAGCCCTGTAGGTTACGGTACTTCAAGTGCATATCCAAGTACCTGTACTTTTTAAATCTGATGAGGGTTTCTGCCTCTACCACCCTTTCAGGCAGTGAGTTCCAGACCCTCAACACCCTCTGATTGAAAATAATTCCCCTCAAATCTACCAATTACTTTAAATCTATGCCCCCTGGTTGTTGACCCCCTCTGCTAAGGGAAATAGGTCCTTCCTATTCACTCTATCAAGGCCCCTCAAAATGTTATACACCTCAGTAAGGTCTCCTCTGTTCCAGCCTATCCAATCTTTCCTCACAACTAAAATTCTCCAGTCCAGGCAACATTCTCACAAGTCTCCTCTGTACCCTCTCTAGTGCAATCACATCTCTCCTGTAATGTGGTGACCAGAACTGTTAGCACACTGGCTTGCATGCAAGGTTACCAATACAGTGCAGAGCCAATTTTGCAGCAGGTCATACATAGCCCGTCACCCATTCTCACTGTCTTACATTCGATTCTGGTCCCCAAACGCCTTGATTTTTAAATTCTCAACCTCGTGTTCAAATCTCTCCATGGCCTCACCCCTCCCTTTCTCTGCAACCTCCGCCAGCCCTAAACCTCCAAGAACTGTGTTCCTCCTACTGTGACCTCTTACTTATCCCCCACTCCCTTCGCCCAAACCAATGGTAGCCGTGCCTTCAGCTGTCTAGGCCCTAATTCCCTCCCTAAAATTCTCCGACTCTCTCCTCCTTTAAGACTGCCCTTCAAAATAACCTCTTTGACCAAGCTTTTAGTCATGCATCCTAATATCTCTCTTTAGCACGATGCCAGTTTTTGTCAGATTGCACTTCTGTGCAGCACCTTGGGATGTTTTCCAAGTTGTTGTGGTAGTCTTTTGACATCGAGGTGAACTCCACCGTTCTTCTTCAAAATAGTGGCCATGGGATCTTTTATGTCCACCCGGGAGGACAGGTGGGGCCTCGGTGTGAAATCTCAACGAAGGACGGCACCTCCGACAGTGCAGCACTCAGTGGGTAGCACCCTCGCCTCAGAGTCAGCCACTCAAGAGACTTGAGCACAAAAAAAAATCTAGGCCGAGACCCCCAGCGCACTACTGAGGGAGCGCCGCAATGTTGGAGGTGGCATCTTTCGGATGAGACGTTAAACCGAGGCCCCGTCTCCCCCTCTCAGGTGGATGTAAAAGATCCCACAGCACTATTTAGAAGTGTTCTGGGGCCAATATTTACCCCTCAATCAACGTCACTAAAAAACAGATTATCTGGTCATTATTGCATTGCTGTTTGTGGTAGCCTGTTGTGTGCAAATTGAGCTGCCGCATTTCCTACATTACAAGAAAGGACGTAAGATTTATAGAACGCCTTTCACGCCACCAGATGTTTCAAAGCACTTTACAGCCAATGAAGTACTTTTGGGAGTGTAATCATTGTTGTAATGTAGGAAACGCGGCAGTAAATTTGCACACAAGCCAGCTCCCACAAACAGCAATGCGATGATGACCAGATAATCTGTTTTTGTTATGTTGGTTGAGGGATAAATATTGGCCAGGACACCGGGGATAACTCCCCCTGCTCTTCTTCGAAACAGTGCCACGGGATGTTTTACATCCACTTGAGAGAGCAGACGGGGCCTCGGTTTAACGTCTCATCCGAAAAGCGGCATCTCCGACAGTACAGCACTCCCTCAGTACTGCACTGGGAGTGCTCAAGTCTCTGGAGTGGGGACTTGAACCCATAACTTTCTGACCCAGAGGCAAGAGTGCTGCCCACTGAGCCACAGCCGGCACTGACAACAGTGACCGCACTTCATAAAAGTGCTTCATTTTCTGTAAACATAACAAAACAAATAGAAGCAGGGGCAGGGGTAGGCCATTTCGCCCCTTGAGCCTGCTCCGCCATTCAATAAGAGCATGGCTGATCTGATCTTGGCCTCAACTCCAATTTCCCGCCCGCTCCCCGTAACCCTTTATTCCCTTATCGTTCGAAAATCTGTCTCTCTCTGCCTTAAGTATATTCAATGACCCAGCCCCCACAGGGCGGAGAGAATTCCAGAGATTCACGACCCTCAAGAGTACATCCCTCCTTAAATAAGGAGGCCAAAACTGTAAAGCACTTTGGGACGTCCTGAGGTCAGGAAAGGCGCTATATAAATGCAAGTCCTTCATTATCATTGGCTCAAGTTTGTCAAAGCAAGAATTCCCATTCAGTTCCACAGGCTGATTGTGTTTCAAAATCTAGTGTTTCTAGATTGAAAGGGACCAATGGCTTTTCAGGCAAGACACATTCTGAATAAAACTAAACATTTTTTTACAAAGCTGCTGTTCTTTTTTTTATATATATATATATATTTCGATCAAATTTTTGTTTATCGCCTCTACTTTTCTTTTATTATACGGCATATATATATTCTTGTCCGAGGATGGGTTTCCTCCTTCTTTCCCTCCCCCCCCCACACCTTTTCACCCTGCGTGGGGAGATGGGCCGAGCCTGCATCCCCGGCCTGGATTTGACGCACTTACCGGCCGGGGCCCGCCGGATGCGGGTGCGGGGGGGGGTGGTGCTGCTGCCGCTGCTGGTGGATGAGCTGCTGGAGCTGGAGCAGCTGCTGCTGGAAATGCTGCTGCTGCTGAGGGAACATCGCGCCGAAAAAAGCCTTTTGTTTTTTTGGTTTTAAATGATTGAATGATAAATAATAATAATTAAAATAATAAATTCTATTGTTGTTTGTGAGGCGAAGGCTTCGCTTTTTTTTTTGTTCGCGGGAGACAAGAGACAGAAGGATTTCGTCGCCCGCCTCGCTCCGGTCCCTCGCGGCTCAGCTCGGGGGCGGGGGGAGACCTCCGGCCACAGCGCCGCCAGCGGCCGGGAGGGCATCCTGCAACCCACGGAGCAGGCTCCGGAGGGGTGCGGAAGGGGGGCAAATGGCCAACTCCAATCCTGTTTCTTATGCTCTTATCATCAGCAAAGGCGGTCCCTCCTATCGGGGATGAACATGAGGAGCAGGCCACCCGGCCCCTCGAGCCTGCTCCGCCATTCAATACGACCACGGCTGATCTGATGATGGACTCAGCTCCACTTCCCCGCCCGCTCCCCATAACCCTTTACTCCCTTATCGCTCAAAAATCTGTCTTATGAATATATATTCAATGACCCAGCCTCCACAGCTCTCTGGGGCGGCGAGTTCCGCAGATTTACAACCCTCTGAGAGAAGAAATTCCTCCTCATCTCAGTTTTAAATCACTCACAGAGGGTGGTGAACCTGTGGGATTCTCGACCACAGAAGGCTGTGGAGGCCAAGTCACTGAATATATTTAAGAGGGAGATAGATAGATTTCTAGACATAAAAGACATCAAGGGGTATGGGGAAAAAGTAGGAATATGGTGTTGAGATAGAGGATCAGCCATGATCATATTGAATGGCGGTGCAGACTCGATGGGCCGAATGGCCTACTACTGCTCCTATTTTCTATGTTTCTAAATGGGCGGCCCCTTATTCTGAGACTATGTCCCCTAGTTTTAGATTCCCCTATGAGTTGAAATATCCTCTCTGCATCCACCTTGTCGCGACCCCTCATTATCTTTTATGTTTCGATAAGACAATAAGAACATAAGAAATAGGAGCCTGCTCCGCCATTCAATAAGATCATGCTGATCTGATCATGGACTCAGCTCCACTTCCCTGCCCGCCCCCCCATAACCCGTTATTCCCTTATTGCCCAAAAATCTATCCCCGCCTTAAATACATTCAATGACCCAGCCTCCACAGTTCTCTGGGGCAGAGAATTCCACAGATTTACAACCCTCTGAGAAAAAAATTTTCTCCTCATCTCAGTTTTAAATGGGTGGCCCCTTATTCTGAGACTATGCCCTCTGGTTTAAGTTTCTCCTATGAGTGGAAATATCCTCTCTGCATCCACCTTGTGCCCCCTCAGAATCTTATACGTTTCAATAAGATCACCTCTCATTCTTTTGAACTCCAATGAGTATAGACCCAACCTACTCAACCTATCTTCATAAGTCAACCCCCTCATCTCCGAAATCAACCTAGTGAACCTTCTGTGAACAGCCTCCAATGCAAGTATATCATTCCTTAAATACGGAGACCAAAACTGTACGCAATACTCCAGGTGTGGCCTCACCAATACCCGCTACTTCTCTGCTTTTATACTCTATCCCCCTTGCAATAAAGGCTAACGTTCCATTTGCCTTCCTGATTACTTGCTGTACCTGCATACTAACTTTTTGTGTTTCATGCACAAACTCCATCTGCCAAATTTTTGCCCACTCACTTAGTCTGTCGATATTCCTTTACAGATTTTTTGTGTCCTCCTCACAATTTGCTTTCTCACTCATCTTTGTATCATCAGCAAACTTGGCTACATTACACTCAGTCCCTTCATCCAAGTCATTAATATAGATTGTAAATAGTTGAGGACCCAGCACTGATCCCTGCGGCATCCCACCAGTCACTGTTTGCCAATCAGAAAATGATCCATTTATCCCGATTCTCTGTTTTCTGTTAGTTAGCCAATCTCCTCTATCCTTGCTAATATATTCCCCCCAACCCCGTGAGCTTTTATCTTGTGCAGTAACCTCTTATGTGGCACCTTATCGAATGCCTTCTGGAAATCCAAATACACCACATCCACTGGCTCCCCCTTATCCAACCTGCTCGTTACATCCTCAAAGAACTCCAGCAAATTTGTCAAACACGATTTCCCTTTCATAAAACCATGTTGACTCTGCTTGATTGAATCATGCTTTTCCAAATGTCCCATTACTGCTTCCTTAGTAATGGACTCCTGCATTTTCCCAACGACAGATGTTAGGCTAACTGGTCTATAATTTCCTGCTTTTTGTCTGCTTCCTTTTTTAAATAGGAGCGTTACATTTGCAGTTTTCCAATCCGCTGGGACCGCCCCAGAATCCAGGGAATTTTGGTAGATTACAACCAATGCATCCACTTCTCTTAAGACCCTCTGATGTAAGCCATCAGGTCCAGGGGACTTGTCCGTCTTTAGTCCCATTATTTTACCTAGTACTACTTCATTAGTGATAGTGATAGTATTAAGTACCTCCCTCCCGATAGCCGCTTCATTATCCCCTATTGGGATGTTTTTAGTGTCTTCTACCGTGAAGACCAATACAAAATATTTGTTCAACATCTCTGCCATTTCCCTGTTCTCCATTATTCCCCAGTCTCATCCTCCAGGGGACCAACATTTATTTTAGCCACTCTTTTTCTTTTTATGTACCTGTAGAAACTCTTACTGTTTTTATACTTTGTGCTAGTTTACTTTCATAATCTATCTTCCCTCTCTTAATCATTTTTTGTCGTTCTTTGCTGGTTTTTAAAATTTTCACAATCGTCTGGCTTCCCACTAGTCTTGGCCACATTGTATGCCTTTGTTTTCAATTTGATACCCTCCCTTATTGAAGCTTAGTGTTATGTATGTAAACATTGTAACTGTGCAAGACTTGCCACCAGAGGGCGCAACTGTTGGAGGCTCAAGGGTCACCTGCACAACTCGTGCAAGGGAGTATAAAAGGTTGTCTGCCATGCTGCTTAGGCACTCTGGAGTTGTATTAAAGGGACTAAGGTCACATCAGTTTTAGTTCACAGTACTCAGTCTTGTGGAGTTCTTCCATACGTAACAATTGGCGACGAGTAACAGATTACGAACTTTCACGCGGTCATGGATGCCGTTGGTATTTTAGAGAGATTTATAGAGGGTAATGATTGGGAAGCCTTTGTTGAGCGTCTCAAGCAGTACTTTGTGGGCAACGAGCTGGATGGAGACGATAAAGTGATCAAGCGCAGGGCGATTCTTCTCACCGTGTGTAGGTCCACAATATACAGCCTCATCAAGAATCTGCTAGCACCGGAGAA
This sequence comes from Pristiophorus japonicus, assembly GCF_044704955.1. NCBI lineage: Eukaryota > Metazoa > Chordata > Chondrichthyes > Pristiophoridae > Pristiophorus > Pristiophorus japonicus. Next base: position 5,931,532 of record NC_091996.1, read on the forward strand.
ACCAGCGGAGGAGACATATACAGAGTTGTGTGCGCTGGTTCAGAACCACCTCAAGCCGAAGGAGAGCATCTTAATGGCCAGGTATCGCTTCTACACGCACCACCGCTCCGAGGGCCAGGACGTGGCGAGTTATGTCGCCAACCTGAGACGCCTTGTCGGAATTTGCTGGATTTTTGAGGGAAATGCTGTGTGACTTTTTTGTGCTTGGCATCGGCCACGAGGTCATTCTTCGCAAGCTGCTGTCCGCCGAATCCCTAGACCTGAGCAAGGCCATCACGATAGCCCAGGCATTCATATCCACGAGCGATAATACCAGCCAGATATCTTCCCAGCATCGAAGCTCACCGCCAAGTACTGTGCATAAAATAACGCCGCTAGCAGGCAGAACTGCATATGGCAGGGCCTACACGTCTGCAGCTGCAAGACCGAGGATGACTCAGAGTCCGCCAACGGGCGTGAATGCAAATCCATTAGCACCATGTTGGCGCTGCAGGGGTAATTATCGAGGCCATTAATGTCGATTCAAGCACCACGTGTGCAAAGGCTGTGAAACAATGGGGCACCTCCAGCGAATGTGCAAGAGTGCTGCGATTCACCACGTGGCAGAGTCGGCAGAGGATGATCGATCCGGCGTGGATCACGCAGAACAAACAAGAGAGGCAACTCAACCCGAGGAAGAAGTGTATGGGGTACACACCTTCACCACCAAGAACCCTCCTATCATGCTGAAAGTCAAATTGAATGGTATTCCGGTATCAATGGAGTTGGACACGGGGCGAGTCAGTCAATTATGAGCCAGAAGGCTTTTGAGAAACTGTGGGGCAACAAGGCACAAAGGCCCAAACTGAGCCCGATTCAGACAAAGCTGCGCACCTACACCAAAGAGCTCAATACCAGTCATTGGCAGTGCGACAGTTAAGGTATTGTACGATGGAGCTGTGCATGATTTATCACTGTGGATTGTACCAGGCGATGGCCCAACGCTATTCAGCAGAAGCTGGCTGGGAAAGATTCGATGGAACTGGGGCGACATCAAAGCACTATCTTCAGTGGATGATGCCTCGTGCACCCAAATGCTGAGCAAGCTTCCGTCGCTATTTGAACCAGGCATCGGCAACTTCACAGGTGCCAAGGTGCAGATCCATCTAGTCCCCGATGCAAGGCCCGTTCATCACAAGGCTTGAGCAGTTCCATATATGATGAGGGAGAAAGTCGAGATCGAACTGGACAGACTTCAACGAGAGGGAATCATATCGCCAGTCAAGTTCAATGAGTAGGTCAGCAGATTGTTCCGGTGTTGAAAAGCGATGGCACGGTCAGAATCTGTGCAGATTACAAGGTAACGATCAACCGAGTCTTGTTACAAGACCAGTACCCGCTACCCAAGGCGGATGACCTGTTCGCAACATTAGCGGGAGGGAAGTCGTTCACCAAGTTGGACCTAACCTCCGTCTACATGACACAGGAGCTGGCTGAATCTTCAAAAAGATTGACGTGCATCAACACACACAAAGGACTGTTTATATACCACAGGTGCCCTTTTGGGATTCGCTCGGCTGCTGCCATCTTCCAGAGGAACATGTAGAGTCTGCTGAAATCGGTTCCGCGCACCGTTGTGTTTCAAGACGACATCCTGATCACCAGTCGTGACACCACCGAGCACCTGCACAACCTGGAAGAGGTTCTAAGTCGACTGGACAGAGAGGGACTCAGCCTGAAACGCTCCAAGTGTGTTTTCCTGGTGCCAGAGGTCAAATTTTTGGGGAGAAAGATTGCGGCAGACAGCATCAGACCCATGGACTCAAAGACAGAGGCCATCAAGAATGCACCCAGACCACAGAATGTGACGGAGCTGCGTTCCTGGGACTCCTCAACTATTTTGGTAACTTTCTACCCGGGTTAAGCACTTTGCTGGAACCATTGCACATGTTGCTACGTAAGGGTGATGACTGGGTTTGGGGTAAATCTCAAGAGACAGCCTTTGAGAAGGCCAGAAACCTACTTTGTTCTAATAAGTTACTTGTACTGTATGACCTGTGTAAACGATTAGTACTAGCTTGTGATGCATCTTCGTATTGGTTTGGCTGTGTGTTACAGCAAACCAATGTATCGGGCAAACTTCAACCGGTTGCACACGCGTTTAGAAGTCTGTCTAAGGCTGAAAGAGCCTACAATATGGTTGAGAAAGAGGCATCAGCATATGTATATGGGGTTAAGAAAATGCACCAATACCCATTTGGACTTCGGTTTGAGCTTGAAACCAACCACAAAATGTTCATTTCGCTGTTTTCAGAAAGCAAAGATATAAACACCAATGCTTCATCCCGCATCCAAAAATGGGCACTAACATTGTCTGCCTATGACTATGTTATGCACCACAGACCAGTCACGGAAAACTGTGCTGATGCCCTCAGTCGGCTACCGTTGCCCACTACCGGGGTGGAAATGGCGCAGCCCGCAGACTTGCTTCTGGTCATGGATGCTTTTGAGAGCGAGGGGTCACCGGTCACTGCTCGCCAGATCAAGATCCTGTGCGATCACTTGTAAAAAGTTGCGTCCTCAATGGAAGCTGGTCGGCCGTTCCCGGGGAAATACAAGATGAAATTAAGCCGTTTCACCGATGCAAAGATGAAATGTCCATCCAGTCGGATTGTCTCATGGGATAATCGCGTGGTTTTGCCAAAAAAGGCAGGGAAACATTTATATGCGACCTACACAATACCCACCCAGGCATAGTCATGATGAAGGCTATAGCCAGGTCGCATGTTTGGTGGCCTGGCATTGACTCGGACTTAGAGTCATGCATACACCAGTGCAACACATGCTCACAATTGAGCATTGCACCAAAGGAGGCTCCACTGAGTCTGTGGTCATGGCCCTCCAAATCGTGGTCCAGGACCCACGTAGATTTTGCTGGCCTCTTTCTCAGAAAGATGTTTTTAGTTGTAGTGGACGCTTACTCTAAATGGATTGAATGCGTAATCATGTCATCCAGCACGTCCACTGCCACCATTGAAAGCCTCCGGGCTATGTTCGCCACCCATGGCTTGCCTGACGTCCTTGTCAGTGACAATAGACTGTGTTTCACCAGCTTGGAATTCAATGAGTTTATGACCTGCATGGCATCAAGCATGTCAGGGCTGCCCTGTTTAAGCCCGCATCCAACGGTCAAACGGAACGGGCAGTCCAAACTATCAAGCAGAGCTAGAAACGCGTGACAGAAGGCTCCTTGCAGACCCGCTTATCTTGGGTTCTGCTCAGCTACCAGACGCAACCTCACTCGCTCACTGGGGTTCACTTTGCAGAATTGTTAATGAAGAGAGCATTCAAAACCAGACTCTCCCTAGTCCACCCGGATCGAAATGATCATGTGGAAACCTGGCGTCACCGGCAAAACATGTACCACGATCGCGCGGCTGTATCGCGTGATATTGATGTTAATGATCATGTGTTTGTCCTTAATTACGGTCATGGTCCTAAATGGGTCACTGGCACTGTCTTGGCCAAGGAGGGGAATAGAGTGTTTATAGTCAAACTATTGAATGGACAAACGTGCAGAAGGCATTTGAATCAGACCAAACTGCGGTTCACCGACAACCAGGAACAACCTGGTCGATCCATCAACACACACCCAACCAGCAATCGACCTCGCTGTCAATCAAGAGGATGAACCCACCATTCCCAACAGTCCTGTCAGACCAGCCGTGCCGCAGTGCAGTAATAGTCCGATCAACTCACCCATGCCAGAGTTTGAAATCAGATGATCAACCAGGGGGCGTAGGACCCCGGATCGTCTCAACTTGTAAATAATTTGTATCAAAGACTTTGGGAGGGGGAGTGATGTTATGTATGTAAACATTGTAACTGTAAGACTTGCCACCAGAGGGCGCAACTGTTGAAGGCAAGGGAGTAGAAAAGGTTGTCTGCCATGCTGCTTAGGCACTCTGGAGTTGTATTAAAGAGATTAAGGTCACATCAGTTTTAGCTCACAGTACTCTGTCTTGTGGAGTTCTTCCATACTTAACACTTAGGACACTGGTTTGAGAACCAACTTTCTCTCCCTCAAACTGAATTTGAAATTCAACCATATTATGGTCACTCATTCCAAGAGGATTTTTTATTGCGAGATCACTTATTAATCCTGCCTCATTACACAGTACCATATTGCTTTGCTTCTCAGCTTTTACCATGGGTTAGCTCAGCATTATTAAAACACTATCACAACATGCAGGAAAGTTTTATCTTACACGTCTGCAATACCCCATCGGAGAAATCATCTCTTCCCCTTTCTGCTCCTTGCTGCGATCGATGCGTGCACAAATCAGGAAACACAGTGCGTTTGTTCATATTAATTACTCCTTTATTTAAAACCAGACATAAAAACTCAGGCCAATTTGGGAAAAATAAATCTGGGAAACTCCTCTCCGACCAAAGATAAGATGAACCGGTGCATACCTGTTCAATCGTCAAGCCGATCCACATTCATTCTGAGACATACCTGCCAGTTTGTCCCAGTCCCACCTCCCTTTCCGGTTTATATACCCATCGTCATGTCTGATCTCACTGTGATGCGCAACACGAGGCTCAGGCTTGCCCTGTGATGTCACACTGCTACCCGTCCAGTTAAAGGGGCCTCACCTTGATACCACATTTGGTAAAAACAAACCTTTGGGCATCACTGAGGTTACAAAGACTTGTTTCGCTAGGCCATGGCTGACCTGTATGTTAGCTCCATTTACCCGCCTTAGAATCATAGAAATTTACAGCATGGAAGGAGGCCATTTCGGCCCATCATGTCCGCGCCAGCTGACAATCCCACTATACTCTTGGTCCATAGCAGAGTAGGTTACAGCACTTCAAGTGCACAACCAAGTACTTTTTAAATGTGGTGAGGGTTTCTGTCTCTATCACCCTTTCAGGCAGTGAGTTCCAGACCTCCATCACCCTCACTGGGTGAAGAAATTTCCCCTCAAACCCCCTCTAAACCTCCTATCAATTACTTTAAATCTATGCCCCCCGGTTGTTGACGCCTCTGCTAAGGGAAATAGGTCCTTTCTATCCACCCTATCTCAACCCCTCATAATTTTATATACCTCAATAAGGTCTCCCCTCAGCCTCCTCTGTTCCAAAGAAAACAAACCTAGCCTATCCAATTTTTCATCTTGGTTCCACATTTCCACGAGCCTTTGGGTGAAGATGTGTTTCCTGACTGTTATGTATGTAACCCTTAGCAACCTGTATCACACCACCACCAGAGGGCCTACCTATTGGAGTCCCAAGGGATCCCAGCATCCCTTGGGAGCACTGAATGTAAGCAGGCCTCCCATGCTGTACCAGCATTCGGGAGTTCAATTAAAGGAGCTAAGGTCACACTTACTCATTGCATACAGTACTCAGTTTTATCACTTTATTATGAGCATAACAATTGGCGACGAGATAACGAACCACGCAAAAATGCAAAGAACTGTTGGTATGGAGAAATTCTCAGAAGGGGACGATTGGGAGGCCATCGTGGAGTGACTCGACCAATACTTCGTGGCCAACGAGCTGGAAGGGGACAAGAAGGGGAAGGCTGCAAAACGAAGGGTGATCCTCCTTAACGTCTGAGGGGCAACAACCCATGGCCACATGATGAATCTCCTAGCTCTGGTGAAACCAACAACCAAATTCTATGAAGAACTGTGTACGCTGGTCCGGGAGCACCTACATCCGAAGGAAAGCGTTTTGATGGCGAGGTATCAGTTCTACACGTATCAACGGTTGGAAGGCCAGGAAGTGGCGAGCTACGTTGCCTAACTAAGGCGCTTTGCAGGACATTGCGAATTCGATGGATTCCTTGAACAAATGCTAAGAGACTTTTTTGAGCTTGGCATTGGCCATGAGGTTATCCTTCGCAAACTATTGGCTGTTGATACACCGAATCTGAGCAAAGCCATAATGATAGCCCAGGCACTTATGTCCACTATCGATAACACCAAACAAATTTCGCAGCATAAAGAGGTTTCGGCTAATACTGTACACAAAGTAACGTCGTTTTCAAGCAGGAATGCATATGGCAGAACGTACACGCTGGCAGCTGCAAGACCTCAGTTGACCCAGAGTCCGCCATCAACCGTTAATGCGAAGCAGTTAATACCTTGTTGGCGCTGTGGAGGTGATCATTGGGCCCATCAATGCCGCTTTAAACACTATGTGTGCAAAGGCTGTAGGGCAATGGGACACCTCCAGCGAATGTGTAGACGAGCTGCAAACCTGCAAACCACCACGTTGCAGAGGAAGATCGATCCATGGCGGATCAGGCTGAACTAGAGACTCGAATCGAGGAGGCAGAAGTGTACGGGGTACACACCTTCACCACGAAATGTCCACCGATCATGTTAAAAGTTGAACTGAACGGAATTCCAGTATCCATGGAACTGGACACGGGTGCGAGTCAGTCTATAATGAGCAAAAAGGCCTTCGGCAGGCTGTGGAGTAACAAGGAACACAGGCCCAAGCTTAGCCCCATTCACACCAAGCTAAGAACATACACCAAAGAGCTCATCCCTGTTATTGGCAGTGTAGAAGTCAAAGTCTCCTATGATGGAGCAGTGCACGAACTCCCACTATGGATTGTGCCAGGGGATGGCCCCACACTGTTCGGCAGAAGCTGGTTGGGAAAAATCCGCTGGAACTGGGATGACATCTGAGCGTTTTCGTCCCTCAACGATGTGCCCAGGTTCTGAGCAGATTCCCGTCGTTGTTTGAGCCAGGCGTTGGAAGTTTCTCAGGGACGAAGGTGCAGATCCACTTGGTTTCCGGTACACGGCCCATCCATCACAAGACAATGGGCGGTACCGTACATGATGCGAGAGAAAGTGAAAATTGAGCTGGAGGAATCTTCGAAAGGCTTCACCTGCATCAACACGCACAAAGGTCTGTTCATCTACAACAGATGCTCATTTGGGATTCATTCAGCCGCGGCAATTTTCCAACGGAACATGGAGAGCCTGCTAAAGTTGGTTTTCCAGGATGACATACTGGTCACAGGTCGGGACACCATCGAACACTTGAAGAATCTGGAAGAGGTTCTAAGTCGGCTAGATCGCATGGGACTCGGGTTGAAATGCTCGAAGTGTGTTTTCCTGACGCCAGAAGTCGAGTTCTTAGGAAGAAGAATCGTGGCAGACGGCATCAGACCCACCGACGCCAAGATGGAGTCCATCAAGAACGCGCCGAGACCACAGAACGAGACGGAGCTGAGGTCGTTCCTGGGATTCCTCAACTATTTCGGTAATTTCCTACCCGGTTTAAGCACCTTGCTAGAACCCCAACATGTGCTACTGCGCAAGGGAGATGACTGGGTATGGGGGAAATCACAAGAGGCTGCTTTTGAGAAAGCCAGAAATCTGTTATGTTCCAACAAACTGTTTGTTCTGTATAACCCATGTAAATGTTTAGTGCTCGCTTGCAATGCGTCGTCATACGGGGTCGGGTGTGTGTACAACAGGCTAACGAATCGGGAACATTGCAACCGGTCGCCTGTGCATCCAGGAGTTTGTCCAAGGCCGAAAGGGCCTACAGCATGATTGAAAAAGAAGCTCTGGCATGCGTTTACAGAGTAAAAAAAATGCATCAGTTTGGTCTCAAGTTTGAGCTAGAAACTGACCATAAGCCGCTCATATTACTATTCTCAGAGAGCAAAGGGATTAACACCAATGTCTCTGCCCACATCCAAAGATGGGCACTCATGCTGTCAACATACAACTATGTAATCCGCCACAGACCAGGCACAGAGAACTGCGCTGATGCCCTCAGTCGGCTATCATTGCCCACCACCAGGGTGGAAATGGCACGGCCTGCAGACATGCTCTTGGTGATGGATGCATTCGAAAATGAAAAGTCACCTGTTACAGCCCGCTAGATCAGGACCTGGATCCTTTACTGTCCCTGGTAAAAAAAACTGTGTCCTCCATGGGAGCTGGTCCAGCGTCCCAGCGGAGATGCAGGAAAAGGTCAAGCTGTTCCAGAGGCGCAAAGACAAAATGTCCATATAGACGGACTGTCTTTTGTGGGGTAATCACGTGGTTTTGCCTAAGACAGGCAGGGAAATGTTCATACGCGACCTACACAGTACCCACCCAGGCTCAGTAATGCTGAAAGCCATAGCCAGATCCCATGTGTGGTGGTTCAGCATCGACTCAGCCTTCGAGTCATGCGTGCGTCAATGCAACACTTGCTCTCAACTGAGCAATGCACCCAGAGAGGCACCGCTAAGTTTGTGATCATGGACCTCCAAACCGTGGTCTAGGATCCACGTTGACTTTGTGGGCCCATTTCTAGGCAAAATGTTCTTGGTTGTTGTGGATGCTTATTCAAATTGGATTGAGTGTGTAATAATGTCTGTCAGCACATCCATCGAAAGCCTACGAGCCATGTTTGCCACACACGGCCTGCCAGATGTCCTTGTCAGTGACAATGGGCCGTGTTTCACCAGTGCTGAATTCAAGGAATTCATGACCCGCAATGGGATCAAGCACGTCACATCTGCCCCGTTCATGCCCGCATCCATCAGCCAGGCAGAACGGGCAGTCCAAACCACCAAGCAAAGCTTGAAATGTGTATCACCAGGCTCCCTGCAGACCCGCCTGTCCCGAGTCCTGCTCAGCTGTTGCACCAGACCCCACTCACTCACCGGGGTTCCTCCAGCCGAGCTGCTCGTGAAAAGGGCGCTCAAAACAGGGCTTTCTCCTGTCCACCCTGATCTCCATGATCACGTCGAGGGCAGGCGGCATCAACAAAGCATGTACCATGATCGCGCAAACTTTTCACACAATATTGAAGTCAATGACCCTGTATTTGTACTCAACTATGGACATGGTCCCAAATGGCTTGCTGGCACTGTCGTAGCCAAAGAAGGGAGTAGGGTGTTTGAGGTCACACTTGCAAATGGATTAACTTGCAGAAAGCATTTGGACCAAACCAAACTGTGATTCACAGACAGCCACCAGCAACCTGAAGAGGACACCACCAACTTCGACCCTCTGATACACACACAAGTGGCAACCGACATCACGGTTGACCACGAAGCTGAACTCATCATCACCAGCAGCCCAGCAAAGCCGGCTGCGCAGCAGCCCAGCGAAGGCCCAAACAACTCACCTGCACCTGTGTTTGCACCGAGATGATCGACTAGGGAGCGGAAAGCCCCAGATCGTCTCACCCTGTAAATAAGTGTACTATTGACTTTGGGAGGGAGTGATGTTATGTATGCAACACCTTGTAACCAGTATTCCACCGCTACCAGAGGGCGCATCTGTTGGAGTCCCAAAGGATCCCAGCATCCTTTGGGAGCACTGCATATAAGCAGGCCTCCCATGCTGTGCGAGCACTCTAGAGTCAGAATAAAGAGGCTAAGGCCACACTTACTCAAGTCTACAGTACCCAGTCACATTGCTTTATTTCAGATATAACACTAACTGTATCACTGGACTGACTCCTTTCGAACTAATGACTGGATGAGCAATACGACTGCCAGAAGTGTTTGTGACCGGAAGTGAAAACATAGGGCCTTATAGAGATAAAATTAGGAGATACATTTCGAGACTATGTACTCAACTACATGATCTAAAGGGACAAACGAGAGACCAACAATTAATAAAGGACTGGGAAGCCCAATACCAAAAACAAGGGATAAATATCCCAACAATAGGAGATAAAGTTATGGTAAAAATAAACCCAGAAAAACCAGGTATGTCACCCCGATGGAAAGGACCGCATGAGGTAATAATGATAAGCGATGCATGTGCCTGTGTAGATACTCGAGATGGAAGTGGAAACATTGGTCACAGTTTAAGCGATACACATGATAAGATGCCTAATGAATCGGTGATGACGGGAATTTATATATTTTACAGATGTTGGCTCATTTCGAGAATATTAACGATTCCCGACCAAAGCATCGATGCAGCTTTTGATAAAACGGGAAGATGGACTGAACCAAGGAAAGGCATCATTTTGAAAGTGGTACCCAGCGTTGAGTGTGGAATGGACTTCATAATTTACACCGAAATCAACCAGTTAACCTGTACAGACTCTGGCGGGTCCCAATTAGGAATGGAGATTTGGGATACTGATGACAGCTACTCCAACCGGGATATGAAAACCGTGTTAGCAACCTGGACTCACCTATATTACTTAAAACTAACTGATGATGGTTCTGAGGCATGATGTATCAGGGGTAACCATTAAGTGTGGAGACTCCCACGTTTGGGAAGTACCTAGACACCAACAGCAGATTGGGAGGTATACTGAAGGGTGCTGTTGCGCCAGTCCTGAGGGGGACTACCAAATGCTGCAGGGAAGCCGACCACAACCCCAGCCACTACAACCACAACCCCTGCACCGCCATCATGCCCTAAGGTAACCCTGGGAGCAATAGGTGGTCTGGTGATGGAAAGGGTAGAACAAAAAATATACTTTGGAGTGGATCACAAGATCATTAAAGTATTCCTTAATTTGTCTGATTTAACGCTCCCTTATCAATGCAGACAGAGGCACATAAACCCCTATAAAAATTTGACACAGAGATTGCTTGAAGGATCAGACTCTAAAACATTGAAGTTTCAGGTAAATACGAAAGCTAGTAAAATGCGTACATGGCGGAAACGGGGAATAGTAGAAACATTTGGAACAGGGTATGCAGCAGGGATGGCTACGGTAAATACGATAGATATAGAAGGGGTATCACAAGGGGTGCAGGAGTTACGAGAAACCATGAAGAAACTATTGTTGGAAGGCGAGCAAGCCACCAAGGAACTGACTAGCCGAGGGATTAGAACTGGAGAAGAGCTGCTTACCATCTCTCGCATACTAGAAAACCTTGCGAAAATGTTCAATTTGGTCAATATAAGTAAAACCATGGAGACACAACTTGTGTGGAGTGATTATGGAGCCTGGTTGCTATCCACCACAACATACAATTTAGGACAGATAGAGAATGGTCAAATACCTGATTGTATAACTAACAAGGTTTTTTAAGGATTGGACCATGAGTAAAAATGAAACCGATGCTTGTGAATATAGAAAAAATAGTCATGTATGGACATCACAGAAGAAATGTGTGGTGTCACATGATACCATACTGGGATTTTTATTAGTTGTACCACAATATGACTTTCAACAGGGATATGATTTATATTATGTGAATAACATAGGAGAGATAAGAAATAATACAAGAATGCACTACCAGGGTACACCAATGTATGTGATAAAAGAGGGTAACTCTACCACGGGTGTACTAATCCCGAATTGTTATAAAGGTAATAACGTTATTTTGTGCCCGGATACGAAGCCAGGAAACCAAGCTGAATGCGGAATTGGAAGAACCGGAGGATGCGTAGTGAGGGTCACACCACTCACAATCGATGTACCTACAACACTGGCCAGACGAGGGTCCGGAGAATGGTGTGTGAGCACAACCACCCAACATATGACACTGACAGAAGGCACTCGATGTAATGTATCCACATTCAATTTCTGCATGAGCGTGAGCGTGAGGACCACATTAGACGGATATACCCTCCATCCCAGGCTGAAGAGGGAGACACTCAGCGGTACCACCAACAATGACTTGAAGAACAGTTATAGCGGTTTCGAAGAGCCCCAGGAGAAACCTAGCCCTGATGTCGAGGAGAATTTGACCTCACTAGGCAAGGACATAGCAGAGCAACAAGTGCGATATGTGAAATTGATGAAGGAAATCGACCAACACAAGAGAAGACAAAGAATACCCTGGCTAGTATACCAAGGTACTTACGGATATGGAACTGGGGAACTCATGTTCAAATCCATCCCTGGATAAGAATAATATCACATGTAGTGGTAGCTGTGCAGGTGCTCGTAATGATGGTTTTGCTGATAGAAGGTTGTAAGAGATGTAGACACCGCAGGAACAGACGGCTAAACCAATCTTTAATTAAAGACAAATCTGAACCACCTAAACACCTAGTCTAGGAATGGGGGCTTGACTGATGGTGCTGAAGTACAGATTGGCCACCTGAAACCGATGGACCAACAACTCGCCATTCCAGGAATATTGGCCTACCTTGGGTCAAGTTTGCCAGGGGCCAAAAGGAGGGATTGTTAGAATAAAATTGAATATGGAGAAAATAAATAACACGGGAATGAATATAGTAATGTACTGAGAGGTTTGTGACTCCTTGGACTGTCATGTATGCATGCTTGGGGTTATTAGCCACCAGATGATGCCACTGCCGGAGGTCATTGGGCTGTAGCACGTGTGTGCGGCCCCAGGTATAAAAGGCACGCCATCATGTAATGTAATCACTTTTGGCCCTAATAAAGCAGAGCCAGGTTTGTACTTGTGTTAGTTTACAGTGTTCAGTCTATCGAGTTATTACATACATAACATGGACAATGTTATGTTTTAACCTCTTTAAAGTTCAGATATAAATGCTAATGTACTGCGAGGTCTTGTAATACATTGGACATTGTTAAGTTTTAAACCACATTAACAAGCAAACCCCCTTGATCAGATAACCTTTGTAAAAACAGAAATTGTGCAAAGACAGCTGCAACACATTATAGGAAACAACCAATGGCAGTTGAGCATGATGCATATGCGTGATGGGAAACTAATCAACAGTAATTATGTACTTATCGGGTAAAACAGTATAAAACGTGTGCGAAATGTATTGCACATCGAAGATCCGTTCTCAGAAGTCTGAGAAGTGAGATGATTCCCCTGCCGGCTTGAATAAAGTTCATGTTCTTACTTATCCGAGGTGTTCGCCTGCTGATTCCAGGTCAAAGAGTAGTCGAGTTTTTATATCAATTACTCCACTTGCACAGTCATGCCCTCTTGTTCTGGACTTCCCCTGCCATCTTAAAAGCCTTAATTATTTCACCGTTTATTATTCTATACTCGAGGGAACACAAGCCTGGTCTATGCAATCTGTCCTGATAATTTAACCCCCTGGAAGTCCACATAGATAACATCCATAGACACTCCCTTGTCCATGTTGGTGACCTCCTCCAAAAGGTTATTAGATAAGGCAGACATGACCGACCCTTCACAATTCCATGCCAACTCTCACTGACTGATGTATGAGCAATGGCATGGGTGGTCCACCAATGATAAGTAGTTGTCTACATCTGACAATGTCTGATTGCCTCTCAACGGGACTCCTGGGCCAAATCACCCTCTGGGGAGCTGGCCTCCGAGCTTTCCCTCCTGCTGGGCGTTGCTGTATGCTACTGGGGTTAGCTGCCTCAGGCTCTTCAAACCCCTCGGTGGGACTGATGGAAGTGTCCCGCTCAGTTATCAAACTGTCGTCCCCTTCCTTGTCATCTCCCCCGTCGCCCGATGTTGACGGTCCGGGGGCAGGCTTCCGTGCTTCTGGCTGATCATCTGCAAGCACAAAGCAACAGACGTGTGGTTAGCAGCAGGAGAGGGAGGCAGTGAGATCAGAGGAAGATGGCTATTGGACATCTATATGTAAAGGGGATAGGCGACTTGATATCGGGGTCACGGAACTCACATAAGTCACAAACGCCATTCACATACCGTCACTATCCATACAGGGGCTCTGCCTCACTGGACGCTGCACTGTCGGAGGTGCCATCCATTAAACCGAGGCCCCGTCTGCTCTCTCAAGCGGACGTAAAAGATCCCGTGGCACATTGGGACCCTTCATCAGAACTGGGAAAGTTTGAGATGTAACAGATTCTTAAGGAGGTGCAGGGCACTGAAAGGGGGAAGGGGGGGTGGGTAGAGAACAAAAGGGCAGGCCTGTGATAGGGTGGAGGGCAGGAGTGATTGAATGACAAAAGGGACGATCGGCAAAAATTAGATGGTAATTGTTATGTATGCAACACCTTGTAACCAGCATTCTACCGCCACCAGAGGGCGCATCTTTTGGAGTCCCAATGGATCCCAGCATCCCTTGGGAGCACGATATATAAGCAGGCCTCCCATGCTGTGCCGGCACTCTGGAGTCAGAATAAAGAGACTAAGGTCACACTTACTCAAGTCTACAGTACTCAGTCACATTGCTTTATTTGAGACATAACAGTAATGGCACAATAGGATCTTCCTGCTCAGTAGCTCAAGCTTAGGCCAGCTATATATATAACCTATTTTTACAACCCACCTCCCCTCTCTATTTATTTTTCTCTCTTTCCCATGGCGGCTGGTGATGATTCCACCAATCACGTCCCATCTCGACTCATCTGCTGTTTCCTATTATAATTAAAATTTGCATCAGTACAATATAAAATGCAACTTACTCTTGCTGCAGCTACCAAGCTGTTCCAGCGTTTCCAGCACTGGTCCGACCCCCTTGCCCTCAGGGATGTGGAGGATACCACCGCAGCAATCGCTGCCCAAATTTTTCTATAAACTGGGGGTGGGGGTGTCCCGTGCACACCCCTAGTCAGTTCGCCCCACTGGGAATGCACCTCATTTACTAGGGCCTCATTCGTCTCGTCACTAAAGGGCTTTGCCCTCTTCCTCTCCCCCCGCCACCCCCTCAGCATCATGATGCATTTCAGACATTACTTTAAACTATTATAACGTTTTATATAAAGTTTAAATTATGATTTCAAGCCTGCTCTGTTCTCTTTTCTGCTACTCTCTGCTCTTCGCTGCTCCAGTACCTTCTGTCTCTCCTCTCTCTCTCTCTCTGCCCGTCCCTGTGCCTTCTGCGCATGTGTGGATGACCCCTGACCTCCCGAAACGCGGGAAAACCAGTCAAGAAAAAGGTTTTTTTATAAATCGCATGCGCAGTAGGTAGGCTGTTGCTAGGAAAACTTTGGCCTTCCACGTCTCTGGCTGTTCGATGGGTGAACGTCATATCGCTGACCTTTCGCATCGCCCATTTCACATCACTGGCCTATCGCCGAGTGGAAAATCGATATCCAAAAAATAGGCTTATGTCCCAGCGATCAGTGAGGCTGAGACATGGTACATCGCTGGTCCATCGGCCATTTTTTGGGGCGATAGACAGCAAAGTGGAAAGTCCAGCCCTAAACCTCCGTCCCGAACTCTCCGAACCTGAAACCAGAAGTGGGGCCTGTATTGAGAGGAATCCGAGCTGCTGCAGACCATGCTGCTTTGCTGATTGAGACATAATCGAAAGTGTTTAAAAGAAAATGGTTGGGTAAGGATGCCAGTCTTGTCATGTCTTGTTTCACCCACTCAATTCTTCATCCCCCCTCCCCACTAGTATTCTTTTGTACCAATTCACAACCTTGTTGTTCAATCGTACATTGGAGGGGTTCCGTGACGTGATCTGGGACATTGAAAGTGCCACTGGTGACTGAATAAGCCAAATCCAGTTTTTACTGACAGGGGATTTGGGGATTTAGTTACAGGAACTTTGGGATCACATGGCAGAATTCCATTCACTTATAGTTCCATCCACTGTAACTTTCAGAGGGAATTGGGTAAATACTTGAAAAGGGAAACATTTGTAGGGCTATGGGGAAAGAGCAGGAGAGTGGGACAAATTGGATCGCTCATTCAAAGAGCAAACACGATGGGCAGAATGGCCTCCTCCTGTGCTGTATGAACAAGCGTGTGCAACGTGTGGTGAGGCTGGGGGTTGTTGTAAGGCTGTCTCGCTCTTTTCGCTTCGTTGCTTTAAATGTCGAATTACGCACAGACTCAGTTGCAGTAAAGGCAGGATTGGGTCTTTTATTTAGACATTCATACTAAACAAACTCTCTGCATGCAAATGCAGCTCTCCAGGCAGTGACACAGCTTTCGAGATTCCAGTGTCACTGGTGTCCGTGTGTGTGTGTGTGTGTAAAAGGCCTTTGAACTCTTATTTCTTTGCATTTAGACAATCACGGCTAACTGCTTTCTGAATTACTTGACACAAAACAGATTATTTAACATACAGATGTCATCAAATAGTAACAAGGTACTCAAATACAGACAATGTCATGAATTACTATTATAGTAACAAGGTGCACTCAAATAATTAACATCGTTTAATATAGGATGATGTCATCAAATAGTAACAAGGTACACTCAAATACAGATATGTCATGAATTACTATTATTCACATAGTAACAAGGTACTCAAATACTTAACATACAATGTCATGAGTTGGCATAGTAACAAGTTACACCCAAATACTTAACATTTCAGTGGCTAAAAGGCACCATATCGTCGAGCAGCCTCTTTCGATCCAATCTTGAATCTTCTAACTTTTAACCCTTTCGATATTTCCAGACCGCAGCCGAAGCAAAGCGTTCAGAAATGCCGGCTTGTGCTCCCACGGGAGTCATTCCAGTTCTTTAAAGGGGAACTTGACAAGTTCCTGAGAGGATATTGCCAGCTACAGGGAGCAGTGGCATGTGTCTCAGAGTCTCATTCACCCACAGTCAGTAGCTGAGCCCAGGGGGCAATCCCCAGTCTGTAAGATTTGACATAAACAAATGTGACCACAACAAATCACGCTGGGTACAGGAATATTGTTTATAAGCACAACAGATTTTATAAAGTGGTTTACTTCCAGTACAAAGAAATAATACTTTTAACAAGGTGATAGGCGACAGTTTCCTTGAAACCTCAGTGGAAGCCCATCCCGGGCAACTGCAGCGTGGTCTCTTGCTGTGTTCTGTTGACTGTAGGTCTCTCTTCCAGTCTTCCTCTGTGTTTGCGCTGCCTTCAGGGTTCAATAGCTGCTTTCCTTGTATCTTTTCTCCCCGCGCGCACACACAGCTTGCAGCTGCCTGGGTTTCAACTCTTGCTATTAATTTCTAGCTTTCGATCTTCAACACCTTATCTGGTATTTTGCAGCACTTCGATATAAACAAGTTTGGGTCTGTAGCTTTAGCGATAAGAAATGCGTTGTGGACCTATGTTTTATTTCATGGCTAATTAATGTTCTGACCCTGACCATCCTGGCTCTAACATAACGCTACTTCAGCAGCTACAATGGTTAACATAACATTGGCTCAATTTACAAGAGAAATAGGAGCTTTTTAGCCCCTCGAGCCTGCTCCGCCATTTGATAAGATCATGGCTGACCTGATCATGGACTCAGCTCCACTTCCCTGCCCGCCCCCCCCATAACCTTTTACTCCCTTTTCGCTCAAAAATCTGTCTACCTCTGCCTTAAATATATTCAATGACCCAGCCTCCACAGTTCTTTGGGGCAGAGAATTCCACAGATTTACAACCCTCTGAGAGAAGAAATTTCTCCTCATCTCAGTTTTAAATGGGCAGAGCCTTATTCTAAGACTTTCTCCCCTAGTTTTAGTTTCCCCTGAGTGGAAATATCCTCTCTGCATCCACCTTGACGAGCCCCTCATTATCTTATAAGTTTCAATAAGATCACCTCTCATTCTTCTGAACTCCAATGAGTATAGGCCCAACCTACTCAACCTATCTTCATCCCCCTCATCTCCGGAATCAACCTAGTGAACTTTCTCTGAATAGCCTCCAATGCAAGTATATCCTTCCTTAAATATGGAGACCAAAAATGTATGCAGTACTCCAGGTGTGGCTTCATACCGGTACAGTTGTAACAGGACTTCTCTGCTTTTATACTCTATTTCCCTTGCCATAAAGGCCAACGTTCCATTTGCCTTCCTGATTACTTGCTGTACCTGCAAACTAACTTTTTGTGTTTCATGCACAAGTACCCCCAGGTCCCTCTGTACTGCAGCACTTTGCAATTTTTCTCCATTGAAATTACAATTTGCTTTTCTATTATTTCTGCCAAAGTGGATAACCTCACATTTTCCCACATTATATTCCATCTGCCAAATTTTTGCCCACTCACTTAGCCTGTCTATATCCCTTTGCAAATTTTTTGTGTCCTCCTCACAATCTGCTTTCCCTCCCATCTTTGTATCATCAGCAAACTTGGCTACATTACACTCGGTCCCTTCATCCAAGTCATTAATATAGATTGTAAATAGTTGAGGACCCAGCACCGATTCCTGTGGCAGCCCACTAGTTACTGTTTGCCAATCAGAAAATGACCCATTTATCCCGACTCTCTGTTTTCTGTTAGTTAGCCAATCTCCTTTCTCCAAGCTAATATATTCCCCCTGTTAGATCTCTTAATTTCCAATGAAATACGAACTCCGATTGTAGTTTTAACTTTTTAATCTTGGCAGAGAGTAACAAACTTCTTGGCTTCAAGCCAGGTCTTTGTTCTTACTGAGACACATGGTCAAAATGGCTGTATTTATGCCTGGATCAATTTACAGGAAAGAACTCGCCTTCTTTGACCTTATTGGCTCAATTGAAAGTCTTTTAACGTTTTATTGGCTCGCTGCCCAAGGTCCGAAAATGTCAAGTTGATTGATGAGTTAATGCAACATGCCGAACTGCATGTAGCAGCCTTGACTTGGGGGTCTGTCTAAATGAGCCTGTTTGAATACTCTATCAATCCCCCCTTTGATTCTTTCACAAACTGAATCATAAAACATCAGGTATCACTGGTTAAACATTCTATAAAATAATTTCATACATGTTAATAGAGTTTCCTTCTAAAATTTGTTGGTGTGTTTTGCCACATATCCGGACTAGTAGCTTCCACACAAATTTACACCAACCCGAGTTCCATCGTGGCCACAATGGAAGTCTGGTTTTAGTAGGTTAATTAACCTTATTCCAATTTAATCCAAATCAATATCTTAATTCAACCAGTAAACAACCTTTCCTTAAGCATAACATACCCCTGTGCCACGTACAGGTGGTCTGCTGGGACCTGCAAGGTGTCTCACCTGCGGGACAGCAGCTACAGCCGCCTGGTCGCAACAACATTTAATCAACATAAACAAACAATATCAAAGTAAAAGGTATTTACATGTAATTCCCTTGCTACCCTACTATCCCTTTGGTGCAGAGGGTCGGCTAGTAAGAAGTAGGCCTATGCCTAGAATACCTACAATCAATACTACAGTAAATTTATACATTTTCGCGAAAAGTAATTGTCCTTATTAGATTTCAGCTTCAGTTACGGGTGCTCGTTTAACGTGTGAAGCGTGGATCCAGGTTTTCTTTCCTTGGACTTTAACAGCTGCCTGGGTGGTCAATAACACTCGATAAGGTCCCTCCCACTTGGCACCCAAAGGTTCTTTATGCAACTTTTTCACATACACCCAGACTCCCGGGATGATGTCGTGTCCTCCTTCGGGTGGATTACCCCAAGCTGCCGATACCTGTCGGGAAACAGAACTAATAGCATTGGTTAAGTTCTGACAGTATGATAACAAAGTGTCACTCATTAAGTGAACATCAGCTTTCTGTAAATCGATAGTTCCAGGCAGCGACATGGGTCTTCCTGTTATAATTTCAAATGGGCTTAGACCAGTACTTCTGTTCGGGGTTGCCCTAATGATATATAGCACTATTGGTAGTGCCTGGGGCCATGGTGTTCCTTCTTGGTGATATTTGGCAAGCCGTTGTTTCAGAGTTTGATTCATTCGTTCTACTTGTCCTGATGATTGTGGATGATAAATCCCACGTAATGTTCAGTAACCTGCAAACTTCTTGGCAGACAGCACCTGTGAAGTGTGTTCCCTAATCTGAGTCAATGCTACTCGGAACTCCCGATCGGGGAATGTAATCCTTACACAAGACCTTTGCAGTGTGATTGGCTGTGGCTCTTTTAGTTGGGACAGCTTCTACCCATCTAGAGAATCTGTCGACCATGACAAGAATGTTAGTGTATCCTTGGCATGAAGGAAGAGATATATAATCAACCTGCAGATGCTGGAATGGTCCGACAGGGGCAGGGGGCCTCAGTTGGGGCATTACCGTGATGGGTCCAGAATTATTTTTCTGGCAGATCACACAGCGGTCTGTTACCAGCTGGGCATGTTTTTTAAATCCCCGACCCCACCAGCTTTTCTGGAATCGTGCCGTCATCTGTTGTGAGGCCAAGTGTCCCCACGAGTGGATCTGTTGGGCTAAAAAAGGCATAAGCGCTTGTGGCGCGACTGGCTTGTCGGTAACTCTTTGTCTCCAGACACCATCTTCACATAGCTTAATTCCTGCCTCAATCCATGTCCATTTTTCCTCTCGGGAGCACTCGCCTTGCATTGTTTGAAGGTCTCGTGTCAGAGTCCTGAGTGCTTTCAATCTGCACATCTGTGTTGGTTCTTCTGGAGGAACGCCCTGTGAGGCGGCATCTTTAGCTGCCTGTTCGGCTAGGGCATTTCCCTGTGCTTCTGTGGTATTTTCCTTGGTATGGTCCTTACACTTCAGGATGGACACTTCCTGAGGTAATTGTATGGCCTCCAGTAAGTCTCGGACTTCTTTTCCATTTTGGATAGGTGTACCAGCAGCAGTGAGGAATCCTCTTTTCCGCCATAACATACCAAAGTCGTGAGCGACTCCAAAAGCATAACGCGAATCTGTGTAGACATTAGCTGTCTGTCCTTCTGCTATTCGACATGCTTCTGACAGAGCCCGTAACTCGGCCTGTTGTGCTGACGTTCCTGAGGGTAAACATCCTTTTGCCACTACCTCATAAGGGTGTAACTGCCCATCCTGCTTTTCTGGTACCATTGTCAACAAAGGAGGAACCATCTGTAAACAGGATGAGGTCTGGGTTGTGCAGAGGCTCCTCTGCTGCTAAGGCTGCTTCTTCTGTTTCTTTTAAAATCTCCACGCAGTCATGCTCTTCACATTCTCCCCCCTCTTGCTCCCTCGATTCTGACATCGGGAGCATAGTTGCGGGATTAACCGGGCTGGCCCGGACGATATGGAGATTAGGAGCTTCCAAAACTGCTGTCCAGCGGGTCCATCTTGCTGCCGTCACCTGAGACATTCTATTCATAGACAGCAAAGCGTGTACGGTGTGGGGACACTTGACAATCAGCTTTTGGTCGAGGACTAGACCCGCAGTGGTTATTACCGCTCGACATGTAGCTTCCATGGCCCTTAGGCAACTTCCCCATCCGCGGGCTACCGCATCCAGTTTTGCCGAATAATAGCCAATAGGTCTTTGCCGATCCCCATGTTCTTGTGTCAGTATAGCTGTCATATATCCTTCTTTCTCATGGACAAACAGGGTAAATGGCTTACCACTTTCGGGGATTCCCAGAGCTGGTGCCGAATACAAAGCCTTTTTCAAACTCAGGAAGGCCTCTTGATGTTCATTAGTGAGGGTGATGGCTTCTTTAGAGGCACGTTTCCCCTTTAAAATATCATTCAGTGGCTGAGCAAGCTGTGTGAAGGAGTCAATCCAATTGCTGTTAAAGTTACACAATCCCAAAAAAGACCTTAGTTCCTGAATAGTGGTGGGTTTTTTAGCAGCCCGAATGGCTGCAGTTCTATCCTGGGTAAGTTCTCTCTTTCCTTGTGAAACCTTTTGACCTCTTCTTGGGATATTTGTGCTTTGTCGATGCTGGCTTTATGTCCTTTCAGCCGAAGGTGATCCAGCAAAGTTCGTAAATCTTGTTCATGCTGTTCTTCCATGTTTGAATATATTGTCTACATATTGGATGACTGTGGATGACAGGGGAGGTAATTCTCACAAATGGCTTTGTAAAGCCATGTGGAATACTGTAGGGCTGTTGTGGAAACCCTGCGGTAACCGGGTCCAAGTATACTGTTGTCCATGGACCATGAAAGCAAACCACTGTCGAACCTCCGGTGCCAGAGGCACCGACCAAAATCCGTTGGCCATATCTATAACCGAGAAATATTCATGTTCCGGTTTGAGGGCATTAAAAATGGTGGAGGGATCTGCGACCAAAGGAGCTTTTTGATCAATACACTGGTTAGCTTTCCTATAATCGACAGTCAAACGCCAAGTCTCATTAGATTTCTGTACTGGTCACACGGGGCTATTGGAGCTGCTATGCGTTTTAATAAGCACCCCTTGTTTCTCCAATTGCTGAATAACCGGTAAGATTCCCGCGATGGCAGTTGGACTGATGGGATACTGTTTAGTGCATGGAGGCTTGGTCCCTGTAAATGACGCAGGCTCCATCTGGAGTAGGCCACAATCGTTCTTATCTTTAGCCCATATCGGGTGTTCCTTCAATTCTTTCTTCAAAGTTCTAATTGACCATGTCACCCGACCATCCTCGAAATGCAACGATGAATCTATTTGGATTAGAACGTCCATTCCCAAAGGGGTTGATCTACTGGGCCTATCCAGACCGGTGTGGTTAGTTCATGTGGATCCAGCCCTATAAGTACCAGTGGTGTCCTTTTAATTTCCATTTTATGGCCCCCAACTCCATAGGCTGTACGTGCCCTACCATCCAACGGCAAAAAGTCTCCATATTGAAGGGGTAAGCATATTAATTCCGCCCCTGTGTCTAAAAGACAGTCCACATCCTTATCGCCCATCCTCACAGTTATATATAGCCCATCTCCCCTTTGTTGTATTAGTGCGAGGAGGGGGGCCAGGGTGGGCTCCAATCGTTTTTTGCTATCCCAAGTAACTCCTTCTGTTGTTGTATTGTCAGTCGCTTAAATGCTTCTATGAGGTCGTTATCTTGTGACAAGCCTGGCTTGTTGGCTGAATTGTATCCCTGGCTGCGTCCTCTTCCCCAGCCACGACCTTGCTGTTTGGCCCTGCACGTCTTGGCCCAGTGACCTTCTTTCCCACAATAATGACATTTTCCGGGTAATTTTCCGAATGACTGTTTATCGGAATCTTGGGATTTCCATCCCATAGCCTGTACAGCTCGGACTTTAGCTCCCATATCCCGATCTAATTGGTTACATTGATCCACCAATGCTGCAAAGGTAGTTCCTCTACCTTCCCAGTCCGGTAACACTACCTTAAGCATTTTGGACAGTTCTGGCTTTAGACCTGCCACGAAAGCTGCTTTCAGGGGTCCAAACACTTGTTCATCCATTTCCTCATCCGTATTATTCATACCCGAATGTTCTAGCCACGTGCATCTAAACCGCTCGTCATACTCCAGGACCTCCTCTGTTCCTTTCTGTTGGCAGGCTGCAATTTTTCCCCAGTCTGTCTTAGCTGGACTGAAGGCTTGCAGCCAGTGTTTAATTGCCTTCCATCCTGCGTCTAATTCTTGCTCCTTCTGCTCCAAAGCTTCATCTACCTTGTCGTGCAATTTTCTTCCCTGTGTTTTTGGCACCATTATGGTCAAAATTTGCACTCCGTCCCAGGGATGAAGTTGATATATATTTCTTAAGCGGTCCAATTGGTCCCACGTTTTCACTCCCCCTTTCTTTGGATTGGGCAACTCCTTGGACCTTTTATCAATTTTCTCTGGGTCTGCCGGAGCATGAACTAAGTATTCTGCATACACCCTTCTCTTTGTTTTTTTGGTTCCGCCCTCATCCGCAGTCTCTTCTGATTTGACTACAACTCGTCTTTTTTTAAACGGGGCAAAGCGCACCCCTAATTCTTCATCATCCTCCGACACTATATTGTCGGAGGATTCAGAAACCGTATCTATTCCTCGGTCGTGTCTTCGGGTTTGCTCTTTTAATTTATCCAAACATGGGTACCCTGGGAATTGATCAATACATTTTCCTTTTCCTATTACTGTCTCTTGACCTAATGATTTTTTCCATTCTTTAATTTTACCTTTAAGATCTTTAACTTCCGCTTCCAGCTTTTCAAGTTCAAGCTTTTTCTGTCACAGCTGTGCACAAACAGCTTGCAATTGATCCTTTGTACTGGTCAGTTCTCGATCATGTTGGGAATGCATTATAATTTCATTCCAGTTTCGGATCTGGCCCATAACCGCTAGGGACCATCTAGTTCGCTCTTTATTTTTCATACGGGTAGTTTTTCCCCAGACCCTTTTAATCTCGTCCAAGGACCATTGTCCTTTGGAGGTTCCGTACTTTTGTTCGATCTTAATACAGGTTTTAGATAAGTTGAATTGTTGCTCTATGTATTCTTTCAACTGTTCGAGAATTAAATCTAGCGAAACTTGAGGTGGTGCCTGCCCACCTTTAACAGTTGTAGGCAATTCTTTGTTCTTGTCTCCTGCCGCCATTTCTTTACTGAGTTCTTTACTGGGGTCTCGAGTCGTAGGCTTGCTAGCCGATCAATAGGTTGGTGATTAATTAACTAACACACCGCCGAAGTTTAGACGTCTATGGGACCTCGAGCCGACTACCAACCGGAGGGTTCGCAAACCGGAGGCTTTCGGAATCGCGTAGGAGAGGCGAATTTAGACTTTTGACCGAGGACTTTTTAAAAAAAAAGAGGCGTCCTTACCTCAATATGTAGGTCCGATGTCCAAAATTCAGCGATCCTGTTCGCAGCGCCAAAATTGTTAGATCTCTTAATTTCCAATGAAATACGAACTCCGATTGTAGTTTTAACTTTTTAATCTTGGCAGAGAGTAACAAACTTCTTGGCTTCAAGCCAGGTCTTTGTTCTTACTGAGACACATAGTCAAAATGGCTGTATTTATGCCTGGATCAATTTACAGAAAATAACTCGCCTTCTTTGACCTTATTGGCTCAATTGAAAGTCTTTTAACGTTTTATTGGCTCGCTACCCAAGGTCCGAAAATGTCAAGTTGATTGATGAGTTAATGCAACATGCCGAACTGCATGTAGCAGCCTTGACTTGGGGGTCTGTGAATTTTCAGTCTGTCTAAATGAGCCTGTTTGAATACTCTATCACCCCCCCAACACCGTGAGCTTTTATCTTGTGCAGTAACCTCTTATGTGACACCTTATCGAATGCCTTCTGGAAATCCAAATACACCACATCCACTGTTTCTCCAGCAAATTTGTCAAACACGATTTCCCTTTCATAAAATCATGCTGACTCTCCTTGATTGAATCATGCTTTTCCAAATGTCCCACTACTGCTTCCTTAATAATGGACTCCAGAATTTCCCAACGACAGATGTTAGGCGAACTGATCTATAGTTTCCTGCTTTTTGTCTGCTTCCTTTTTTAAATAGGGGCGTTACATTTGCGATTTTCCAATCCGCTGGGACCGCCCCAGAATCCAGGGAATTTTGGTAGATTACAACCAATGCATCCACTATCTCTGCTGCCACTTCTCTTAAGACCCTCGGATGTAAGCCATCAGGTCCAGGGGACTTGTCTGTCTTTAGTCCCATTATTTTACCTAGTACTACCTCATTAGTGACAGTGATAGTATTAAGTTCCTCCCTCTCTATAGCCGCTTGATTATCCACTATTGGGATGTTTTTAGTGTCTAAGACCGATACAAAATATTTATTCAACGTCTCTGCCATTTCCTTGTTCTCCATTATTTCCCAGTCTCATCTTCCAGGGGACCAACATTTACTTTAGCCACTCTTTTCCTTTTTATGTAGCTGTAGAAACTCTTACTGTTTTTATATTTTGTGCTAGTTTACTTTCATAATCTATCTTCACTCTCAATCATATTTTAGTCGTTCTTTGCTGGCTTTTAAAAGTTTCCCAATCCTCTGGCTTCCACTAATCTTGGCCACATTGTGTGCCTTTGTTTTCAATTTGATACCCTCCCTTATTTAAGCTTAGGAAACTGGTTTGAGAACCAACTTTCTCTCCTTCCAACTGAATTTGAAATTCAATCATATTATGGTCACTCATTCCAAGAGGATTTTTTATTGCGAGATCACTTATTAATCCTGCCTCATTACACAGTACCATATTGCTTTGCTTCTCAGCTTTTACCATGGGTTAGCTCAGCATTATTAAAACACTATCACAACATGCAGGAAAGTTTTATCTTACACGTCTGCAATACCCCATCGGAGAAATCATCTCTTCCCCTTTCTGCTCCTTGCTGCGATCGATGCGTGCACAAATCAGGAAACACAGTGCGTTTGTTCATATTAATTACTGCTTTATTTAAAACCAGACATAAAAACACAGGCCAATTTGGGAAAAATAAATCTGGGAAACTCCTCTCCGACCAACGATAAGATGAACCGGTTCAAACCTGTTCAATCTTCAAGCCGATCACATTCATTCTGAGACATACCTGCCAGTTTGTCCCAGTCCCACCTCCCTTTCTGGTTTATATACCCATCGTCATGTCTGATCTCACTGTGATGCGCAACACGAGGCTCAGGCTTGCCCTGTGATGTCACACTGCTACCCGTCCAGTTAAAGGGGCCTCACCTTGATACCATATTTGGTAAAAAAAACCTCTGGGCATCACTGAGGTTACAAAGACTTGTTTCGCTAGACCATGGCTGACCTGTATGTTAGCTCTATTTACCCGCCTTAGAATCATAGAAATTTACAGCATGGAAGGAGGTCATTTCGGCCCATCGTGTCCGTGCCGGCTGACAATCCCACTATGCTCTTGGTCCGTAGCCCTGTAGGTTACAGCACAAGTGCACATCCAAGCACTTTTTAAATGTGGTGAGGGTTTCTGCCTCTACCGCCCTTTCAGGCAGTGAGTTCCAGACCCCCACCACCCTCTGCGTGAAGAAATTTCCCCTCAAATCCCCTCTAAACCTCCTATCAATTACTTTAAATCTATGCCCCCTGGTTGTTGACCCCTCTGCTATCTATCTCAGCCCCTCATAATTTTATATACCTCAATAAGGTCTCCCCTTAACCTCCTCTGTTTAAAAGAAAACAAACCCAGCCTATCCAATTTTTCATCTTGGTTCCACATTCCTTAATAGTATTGCCTAACAAAAATCGACCAATCTCATTTTTAAAGTTTTCAATTGACCCCCAGCCTCAATATATTTAGGGGGAGAGAGTTCCACATTTCCACTTGCCTCTGGGTAAAGAAGTGTTTCCTGCTATCACCCCTGACCAGGCTAGCTCTAATTTTAAGGTCACGCCCTCTTGTTCTGCCATCTTAAAACGCCTCAATTATATCATTGTTTAATATTCTGTCCTCGAGGGAATACACGCCTGGTCTATGCAATCTGTCCTCATAATTTAACGCTCTGGAAGTCCACATAGATAACATCCATGGATAGTCCCTTGTCCATGTTAGTGATCATCTCCAAAAGGTTATTAGATTAGTCAGAGAATACCGACCCTTCACAAATCCATGCGAACTCTCACTGACTACGTATGAGCAATGGGCTTTCCACCGATGATAAGTAGTTGTCTATGTCTGACAATGTTTGACTGCCTCTCAACAGGACTCCTGGGGCAACTCCCCTCCCGCTGGGCGTTGCTGTAGGCCACTGGGGCCAGGTGCCTCAGGCTCTTCAAACCCCGCGAACTCAGGCTCCTCCACCGATGTGGTGTCCCCACTCGATGGGACTGATGGGAGTGACCTGCTC
This sequence comes from Pristiophorus japonicus, assembly GCF_044704955.1. NCBI lineage: Eukaryota > Metazoa > Chordata > Chondrichthyes > Pristiophoridae > Pristiophorus > Pristiophorus japonicus. The sequence continues at coordinate 5,958,731 of NC_091996.1, forward strand.
AGTTATCAAACTGTCGTCCCCTCCTTCGTCGTCGCCCGATGTTGACGGTCCGGGGGCAGGCTTCCGTGCTTCTGGCTGATCATCTGCAAGCACAAAGCAACAGACGTGTGGTTAGCAGCAGGAGAGGGGGGCAGGGAGATCAGAGGAAGGTGGCTATTGGACATCTATATGTAAAGGGGGTAGGCGACTTGATATCGGGGTCACGGGACTCACATAAGTCACAAGCGCCATTCACATACCGTCACTATCCATACAGGGGCTCTGCCTCACCGGCCGCTGCACTGTCGGAGGTGCCATCCGTTAAACCGAGGCCCCGTCTGCTCTCTCAAGCGGATGTAAAAGATCCCGTGGCACATTGGGACCCTTCGTCAGAACTGGGAAAGTTTGAGATGTAACAGATTCTTAAGGAGATGCAGGGCACTGAAAGGGGGAAGGGGTAGAGAACAAAAGGGCAGGCCTGTGATAGGGTGGAGGGCAGGAGTGATTGAATGACAAAAGGGATGATCGGCAAAAATGAGATGGTAATGGCACAAGTTAGGAAGCAGCAGATGAGTCGAGATGGGGTGTGAATGGTGGAATCACCACCAGCCGCCGTGGGAAAGAGAGAAAAATAAATAGAGGGGAGGTGAGGCGGGTTGTAAAAATAGGTTATATATAGCTGGCCTAAGCCTGAGCCACTGGGCAGGAATATCGATGGAATCAAAGCTGGATTGATATAGCTGTTTGACAGAGCCAAACAGGATGGCTACATTACTGCACTTTAAAAAGTACAACATTGGTTGTAATCACTTAAAACTGAATTGAGTATTTTTTTCTAAATATATAAATGTACGGGAGCAGATGGGACTGGGATTTGAGTAGGTAGCACCTCTCCGGCCAGCACTGCACCAACTGGGGGTGCCGAGGGCTGACGCTCGCTGCTCGACCTCAGTGAGCTCCTGTAGATCAGGCTCCCCACCTCCGGTGCCCTGCTGCTCCCGCCGATTATACGCCAATTTTGCCTATAATAATAAAAAGGTGTGAGTGAGTGTGCAGCTCATTGTGAGGCACGTGTAAGCTTCCATAGTAGAGTAGCTGCTACTGTCTGGAAGTATAAAGATGTCCATTATAATCTGCGTGGCTGCGGTCAGGGCATGTAGGAAGGTTGGGATGATGTGAGAGCCACCTAGGATTGCGGCCCAGGGTGGCGTTTGGCAAATGCATATCCAGAATCAAAGGGTACATAAGAACATAAGGGGAGGGGTGAGATTGATTAGGGAACAAGAGGGTGCGCGACGATTGCATGCACAGGGCATGGCTGGTGATCTGAGCCTTCACCTTTTCAGGTGGCTTCACCCACCAAGACCATGGTCTGGAACACATAGAGCAGCAGCACGTTCTGCAAAGGCTTTACCTTGTGTGAGACAGTGAGTTTGAAATCATGGCATTAGTGCATTAATATAAAGGGTACTCACCCCGACGACCCTCGTGAGGTCGTTAAAACTTCTTGTGACATTGTGTGTCGCAGTTAGCGGCGATGCCCTGTGCCACCTCCCTCCAAAACCTCCGAGAAACTCCTGGAATGGGCCTCCTTCATCCAGGAAGACGCAAGACACGCCACCCCCTCTCTACAGCCTCTATCAATGCTTTAGCGGCTGTGGCAGAGAAGCGGCGTGCACGATGGCGGCCCTTCTTGCTCCTCCATTTTCCCGCTCTGCTCAAAGTGTACCGGTGGAACTGCGCATGCGCATACTTATAGTGCCGCGCCTTTAAGATTTGGCTGGGCCCGGGATCTATTGCGGGCCTCCGTGCATGCGCATTTCATCGTGCTTTTTTTGCATCGAGGTTTTCGGTTGGTGCGGCCGAGCACAGGTGTGGAATGCCTGATTTAGAGCCCCCTTTCAATCAAGCTGCGTTTCCAACAAATTTCCTGGTTGGAGGCGTAAACTTTTAGAGGGCACTATATTTACCACCCCCACATGAATAACACCGCAACAAATGTCCGGAACCGAATTTCCAGCCCAATATGTTTTTCTACATAGTTGCAGGAGACGAAGATTCCAATTTATTGCAGCATTTCTGGAGTGTCAGCTGTGGCTCAATGGGTAGTAGCACTTGTGCCTCTCAGCCAGAAGGTTGGGGGGGGTTCAAATCCCACTTCAGGGACTTGAGCGCAAAAAAATTTGGCTGACATAGAAAATAGGTGCAGGAGTAGGCCATTCAGCCCTTCTAGCCTGCACCGTCATTCAATGAGTTCATGGCTGAACATGCAACTTCAGTACCGAACATGCAACTTCAGTACCCCATTCCTGCTTTCTCGCCATACCCCTTGATCCCCCGAGTAGTAAGGACCTCATCTAACTCCCTTTTGAATATATTTAGTGAATTGGCCTCAACAACTTTCTGTGGTGGAGAATTCCGCAGGTTCACCACTCTCTGGGTGAAGAAGTTTCTCCTCGGGAACGTACAGTCGTTGTAGTTCACCCATGCGGTCTCTAAATGTCTGCCATTGCCCATCTACAGTCAACCCCTCGAGTATCATGCGCCAATCTATCCCAGCCAATTCACGCCTCGTACCTTCAAAGTTACCCTTCTTTAAGTGCTGGACCACGGTCTCGGAATTAAATGATTCATTCTCCATCCTAATGCAGAATTCCACCATATTATGGTCACTCTTCCCCCATGGGGGGGGGGGGGGGGTGGGGCCTCGCACAGCGAGATTGCGAATGAATCCTCCCTCATTACGTTACAGTGCAGTGCTGAGGGAATGCCGCACTATCGAAAGTTCCATCTTGTGGATGATGTTAAACCGAGGCCGCCCCCGCCCCCGCCCCCGGCGCCGGCTGCTCTCTCTCCGGTGGATGTAAAAAGCTCCCACCACAGTATTTTGAGGAAGAGCAGGGGGGGGGAAGTTATCCCCGGTGTCCTTGGCCAAACATTTGTCCCGCAACCAAACACCACGAAGACAGGTGATCTGCTCAGTCGTCGCACTGCTGTTGTGGGAGCTTGCTGTGCGCGCAAGGCGCCTGCCTGGCTTCGCGGATGACAACAGTGACGACGCTCCAAGAAGTGTGCCTCATTGGCTGTAAAGTGTTTCGAGACCGGCGCTATACAAATCCAGGTCTTTCTTTGTTTCTCCCCACAGCTGCCGGCCTGACCCCCCCCCCCACACTGAGATTTCCAGCATTGTTGTGATTTTTTTTTTGTGATACTTTATGGGGTCTGACTGCCAGAAGCGTGTGTCGCCGGAAAGGAAAGTCAGAACCGAAGAGTTTGTTGTTGGATTGTCTGGACACACAAAACTCAGAATGGTGGCGCCCTCCATCATTTCCAGGGGGGCGGGGGGAACCCGCTCCCGGATTACCTCAGACATTATTGTCATGAACCAAGAGTAGAAAACCTGTTGAAATAAAGAGCAGCGATTCTTTGCACTGCCTGGAGGTACGGAGCGTGGAGCAGCCTCCCTCCCGGTCCCCAAACACCACGGTCGTGTCAAATAATAAAACAAAATGGCGCCGACCGGCCGGCCGGCAAAAGCGGGCAAAGAAAAGCCGGTTGCCAGCAAGTAACATGGCGGCGGTGAGAAGGAACCAATCGTCTCCCAGGGATAACGGGGCTGAAGTCAGGCGAAAGGCGGTTTGCCAACAGAGAACATGGCCGCTGTGGTCGCAGGCAGGCGATGGCGGGTTGCCAGCATGAAAGATGGCGAAAAGCAGTCACAGGGTATGAGCTGAAGATGGTTCGCCAGCAGTAAAGATGGCGAATGTAGTTTATACGTATGGGCTGAAGCTGGTTCGCCAGCAGTAAAGATGGCGAATGTAGTTTATACGTATGGGCTGAAGCTGGTTCGCCAGTAGTAAAGATGGCGAATGTAGTTTAAACGTAGGGGCTGAAGCTGGTTCGCCAGCAGTAAAGATGGCGAATGTAGTTTATACGTAGGGGCTGAAGCTGGTTCGCCAGTAGTAAAGATGGCGAATGTAGTTTATAAGTAGGGGCTGAGGATGGTTCGCCAGTAGTAAAGATGGCGAATGTAGTTTATACGTAGGGGCTGAAGATGGTTCGCCAGTAGTAAAGATGGCGAATGTAGTTTATACGTAGGGGCTGAAGATGGTTCGCCAGTAGTAAAGATGGCGAATGTAGTTTATACGTAGGGGCTGAAGCTGGTTCGCCAGTAGTAAAGATGGCGAATGTAGTTTATACGTAGGGGCTGAAGCTGGTTCGCCAGTAGTAAAGATGGCGAATGTAGTTTATACGTAGGGGCTGAAGTTGGTTCGCCAGTAGTAAAGATGGCGGTGGACATCCGATTGGCAACGGCGCGAAAGCGCGTCTCTTTAGCGGCGGAGGTGAATAAACATCTGGTGTCGCCGGGAGACACGATCACCACCGACACCGGCTTCATGAGGTAAAACTGGATAAAAACTGAGCTAAAGCGCGGTGTAAAAAGGTGGCGGTGAACCGAGAGGCGGGGAAAATCGAGGCGCGTGCACGGCGCGCTCTGTCGGCCTGTGTGTGTGGGCCGCGGGCGGGAGATACTTCCCAAACTCTGCATTCAGGCAGCTGGGGATATCCCCAAACTCTGCATTCAGGCATAGAAAATAGGTGCAGGAGTAGGCCATTCGGCCCTTCGAGCCTGCACCGCCATTCAATGAGTTCATGGCTGAACATTCAACTTCAGTACCCCATTCCTGCTTTCTCACCATACCCCTTGATCCCCCGAGTAGTAAGGACTTCATCTAACTCCCTTTTGAATATATTTAGTGAATTGGCCTCAACAACTTTCTGTGGTAGAGAATTCCACAGGTTCACCACTCTCTGGGTGAAGAAGTTTCTCCTCGGGAATGTACAGTCGTTGTAGTTCATCCATGCGGTCTCTAAATGTCTGCCATTGCCCATCCACAGTCAACCCCTTCAGTATCATTCGCCAATCTATCCTAGCCAATTCACGCCTCGTACCTTCAAAGTTACCCTTCTTTAAGTTCTGGACCATGGTCTCTGAATTTACTGTTTCATTCTCCAGCCTAATGCAGAATTCCACCATATTATGGTCACTCTTCCCCAAGGGGCCTCGCACAACGAGATTGCTAATTAATCCTCTCTCATTACACAACACACAGTCTAAGATGGCCTCCCCCCTAGTTGGTTCCTCGACATATTGGTCTAGAAAACCATCCCTTATGCATTCCAGGAAATCCTCCTCCACCGTATTGCTTCCAGTTTGGCTCGCCCAATCTATATGCATATTAAAGTCACCCATTATAACTGCTGCACCTTTATTGCATGCACTCCTAATTTCCTGTTTGATGCCCTCCCCAACATCACTACTACTGTTTGGAGGTCTGTACACAACTCCCACTAACATTTTTTGCCCTTTGGTGTTCTGCAGCTCTACCCATATAGATTCCACATCATCCAAGCTAATGTCCTTCCGAACTATTGTATTAATCTCCTCTTTAACCAGCAATGCTACCCCACCTCCTTTTCCTTTTATTCTATCCTTCCTGAATGTTGAATACCCATGGATGTTGAGTTCCCAGCCCTGATCATCCTGGAGCCACGTCTCTGTAATCCCAATCACATCATATTTGTTAACATCTATTTGCACAGTTAATTCATCCACCTTATTACGGATACTCCTTGCATTAAGACACAAAACCTTCAGGCTTGTTTTTTTAACACCCTTTGTCCTTTTAGAATTTTGCTATACAGTGGCCCTTTTTGTTCTTTGCCTTGGGTTTCTCTGCCCTCCACTTTTCCTCATCCCCTTTCTGTCTTTTGCTTTTGTCTCCTTTTTGTTTTCCTCTCTGGATATTTCCCAAACTCTGCATTCAGGCAGCTGGGGATATTTCCCAAACTCTGCCTTAAGTCAAATAAAAGGCAATCAATGGATGGGCAAGAACTGGACACACTGGCCACTTGATCCATGATCCATGTGGGATCTACCACACGTGGAATATTGTCAACAGTTCTGGTCATATTATTAAAAAAAAAACAGGATATCGAGGGACTGGAGAAGGTGCACAAACAAGGTATACAAGGGTGATACCAGAACTGAGCGGTTATACCCACCAGGAAAAGCTAAACAGGCACGGGCTCTTTTCTTCAAGAAAAGATAAAACTGAGGGGTTTGATCTAATACGACAACAACTTGCATTTATATAGCACCTTTAACGTAAAAGAAAGACTTGCATTTATATAGCGCCTTTCACGACCACCGGACTTCTCAAAGCGCTTTGTAGCCAATGAAGTACTTTTGAAGTGTAGTCACTGTTGTAATGAAACATCCCAAGGCCCTCCACAGGAGTATTATGAGACAAAAAAATTTTACACTGAGCTGCATAAGTAGAAATTAACGTCGGTGACCAAAAGCTTGGACACAGAGGTAGGTTTTAAGGTCCAGAGGTTTAGGCAGGGAGTTCCAGTGCTTGGGGTCTAAGCAACAGAAGGCATGGCCACCGATGGTTGAGTGATTATAATCAGTGATGCTCAGGAGGGCAGTATTAGAGGAGCGCAGATATCTCGGGGCGGGGGGGGGGTTGGCTGGAGGAGATTACAGAGATGTGGAGGGATTTGTAAACAAGGCTGGGAATTTTGAAATCGAGGCGTTACTTAACCAGAAGCCAACGTAGGTCAGCGAGCACAGGTGATGGGTGAGCGGGACTTGGTGCGAGTTAGGACATGGGCAGCCGAGTTTTGGATCACCTCTAGTTTACATAGGGTAGAATTTGGGAGGCCAGCCAGAGGTGTGTTGGAAATAAAAGTCAATTAATGGATGGCAGGAACTTACCACACTGTCCACTTGAGCCCTTGACAGTGATGCACGTGGAATATTGTCAACAGTTCTGGTCTCCATATTATTAAAAAAAGGATATTGAGGGACTGGGGAAGGTGAAAAAACAAGATTTACTCGAATGATACCAGAACTAAGAGGTTATACCTATCGGGAAAGGCTGAACAGGCTGGGGCTCTTTTCTCAAGAAGAGATAAGACTGAGGGGTGAGCTGACAGAGGAAGGCTTGCCTTTCACGACCACCAGACATCCCAATGTGCTTTACAGCCAATGAAGTACTTTTTGAAGTGTAGTCACTGTTGTAATGTGGGAAACACGGCAGTCAATTTGCACACAGCAAGCTCCCACATACAGCAATGTGATGATGACCAGATAATCTGATTTTTAGTGAGGTTGATTGAGGGATAAATATTGGCCCTGGACACCGGGGATCATTTTAAGGGCAAGTTAGATAAACACACGAGGGAGAAAGGATTAGAAGGTTATGCTGATGGGGTGAGATGAAGAGGGGTGCTGGAGGCTCAGTGTGGAGCATAAACCACCTCGAGTCTTGTCGCCGAGAGCATGCAGAAATCAAGCGCAGACAGCGGGAAGGGCTTTACGGCCCTTACGGCTAAAAGGATCAAGGGGTATGGAGAGAAAGCAGGAATAGGATACTGAAGTTGCATGATCAGCCATGATCATATTGAATGGTGGTGCAGGCTCCTGCACCTATTTTCTATGTTTCTAAACCAGACTCCCCACCCACCCACCCTTTCCTTCAACCACTGTCTGCCCCACCTGTGACAGAGACTGTAATTCTCGTATTAGACTGTTCAGTCACTTGAGAACTCACTTTTAGAGTGGAAGCAAGTTTTCCTCAATTTCGAGGGACTGCCTATGATGAAGCCATTGAACCAGTTGGGCTGAAAGGCCTGCTTTTGTGTTGTACATTCTGTGCAACTCCCTGGTAACACCTGGCTTTGGGACATAGGATCATCTGAAAATAGGAACAAGTGGAGGTAATTTAGCCCCTGGAGCCTGTCACGCCATTCAACTAGATCATGACTGATCTGTATCTTGATTCCATCTACCTAGCTTGGTTCCGTAACCCTTAATACACTTTCCGCTGGTGGGGGAATCATTCAGAAGAGAAGTTAGGAAACACGAAAAGCAGTAGATGATCGCTCAATTATTACATTGAAATCTGAGATCGATAGATTTTTGTTAGCCAAGGGTATAAAAGGATATGGAGCTAAGGCAGGTGAATGAAGTTAAGATGCAGGTTAGCCGTGATCGAGCTAAATGACGGAACAGACTCCAAGGGCTGAATAGTCTACTCCTGTTCCTATGTTCCTGACAAAAATGTGTCGATCTCAGTTTTCAAATTTTCAATTGACCCCCAGCTTCAACAGTTTTTTATGGTGGGGGAAGAGGGAAGAGAGTTCCAGATTCCCACCGCCCTTTGTGTGAAGAAGTGCTTCCTGACAACACCCCCTGAATGGCCTGGCTCTAATTCTAAGATTATGCCCCCTTGTTCTGGACTCCCCCCACCAGAGGAAATAGTTTCTCTCGATCTAACCTGTCAACTCCTTTAATCATCTTAAACACCTCGATAAGATCACCTCTTACTCTTCTATACTCGAGGGGATACAAGCCTCGTAATTTAACCCTCTTATCCCCGGTATCAGGGCTGCCACCTTGCTATGGTAATTCTTGGATTAATCATGGTTGACAATGTCAAAACTTATTAAAATCATAGTCAAAGCCAACGACACGTTTTGTAGGGCAGTTCAGACTGACATGCGTTGAATTTTGGGGGCATAGGAACAGTAGTAGGCCATTTAGCCCTTCGAGCCTGTTTATTTTATTTGTTCATGGGCGTCGCTGGCAAGGCCGGCATTTATTGCCCATCCCTAATTGCCCCTTGAGAAGGTGGTGGTGAACCGCTGCAGTCCGTGGGGTGAAGGTGCTGTTAGGGAGGGAGTTCCAGGATTGTGACCCAGCGACGATGAAGGAACAGCCGATATATTTCCAAGTCTGGATGGTGTGTGACTTGGAGGTGGTGGTGGTGTTCTCGTGCGCCTGCTGCCCTTGTCCTTCTCGGTGGTGGAGATCGTGGGTTTGGGAGATGCTGCCAAAGAAAAGCCTGGTCTGACATTCAATCAGATCCCGGCAGATCTGTGACCTAATTCCATACACTTGCATTTCTCCATATTCCTTAATACCTTTGGTTAACAAAAATCTAGCAATCTTCAATTTAAAATTAACCAGTGACTACACTTCAAAAAGTAATTAATTGCCTGTAAAATGTTTTGGGATGTCAGGAAAGGCGCTATCTAAATGCAAGTCTTTTTTTCTTAATTGGGAAGGGAACATCCTCTTCTTTACCCGATTGGATGATTTATGACTTCTAATCAAACCACCTGTTTTTTCCTCCCAGTTCCAGTATTTTTATACTAAGAAAATGAAAAATAAGCACACAATTTTCTTTAATTAAAAACAGCAAATGCTGGAAACACTGAGCAGGTCAGGCAGCATCTGTGGAGAGAGAAACAGAGTTAACGTTTCAGGTCGATGACCTTCCGTCAGCACACAGTTTACTTTCCTGATGCTCCAATGATTTTTTTCTCTGGGGAAGCTTGCAGCAGTATCCGGGACATTAATCTTTAATTCCTGGGCAATCCTGGAGGGTTGGGAACCTTAATTGGGGGAGGATACTAGCAACTGAAATGGGCTCTTCAGAAAGCAAATGGTATGTTGGCCTTTATTACAAGAGGATTTGAGTATAAGAGTAAAGACTTCTTACTGCCATTATATAGGGCCCTGGTGAGACCGCACCTGGAGTATTGTGCACAGTTTTGGTCTCCTTACCCAAGGAAATATGTACTTGCCACAGAGGGAGTGCAATAAAGGTTCACCAGACTGATTCCTGGGATTGGGGGATCGTCCTATGAGGAGAGATTGAGTAGACTAGGCCTATGTTCTCTAGAGTTTAGAAGGATGAGAGGTGATCTTATTGAAATATACAAAATTCTTACAGGGCAGATGCAGGGAGAATGTTTCCCCTGGCTGGGGAGTCTAGAACCAGGCGTCACAGTCTCAGAATAAGGGGTTGGCCATTTGGGACTGAGATGAGGAGAAACGTTTTCACTCAGGGCGGTGAATCTCTGGAATTCTCTACCCCAGAGGGCTGTGGAGGCTCAGTCGTTGAGTATATTCAAGACAGAGATTGATAGATTTTTGAATATCAAGGGATATGGGGAGAGTGCAGAGGAAGGTGGAGCTGAGGCCAAAGATCAGCCATGATCTTATTGAATGGTGAAGCAGGCTCGAGGGGTTGAATGGCCGACTCCTACTCCTAATTCTTGTGATCTTATGTTTCCCGAGTGTGTAATTGTGCTGGATCTTTGTGCAGACTCCTATCACTGTCTAAATCTTTTTTTTCCAGAGGCCATGGTACGTACATGGAAAACGAGAAGCTTATTGCTTCAGTCGCTGGAGCTGTGGAAAGAGTGAACAAGTTGATATGCGTCAAGCCACTTCAAACAAGGCAGGCCTTTAACACTTATCATCATTGGTGTGCGTGTCGTCACCGGGTAAAGGGCAGAACCATTTAATTAAAGAAGTTTTGTTTCAATTTCATGACCAGTGGCTGTATTACAATCTTACATCACAGTAGAAAGCCATTCGGACCATTGTGCCTGTGCTGGCTCTTTTGAAAGAGCCATCCTATTAGTCCCACTCCCCCGCTCATTTCCTGTGGGTCATATTGAGGTCTTTTTAAAATTTGTGTTGTAAATTCCCTTTGTAATGTGACTTAACTCCATGGAAAGAGCATCTCTGATCTTTCAGCCCCTCGCCTACACCCCTACTCTTCTTCAAACTGTCATGGATTCTTTTCTGTCCACTTGAACAGGCAAGCGGGGTACCCGGATTAGCTTTGGAGCCAAAAGACAGCACCTCCAGCAATGCAGCACTCCCTCAGAACTGCGCTGGAGTGTTGGCACAGATTATGCACTGAAGTCAGGGAGTGGGACTTGAACCCACCATCTTCTGACCCAGATGTGACCCTGCGACCACAAGCCAAGCTGACAGTGTTAATACTCTTCAGGGACAATGGTCTATAGATGACTGCTGATCAGGTCATTGGTTTATGATGACTGCATACGTCAAATTCTGTTTTTAATAGTTGGGGTTCCGGGGTTTTACTGGTGGTTTGGAGATTGTGCCTTGCGATTCCATCCATATTGCCATTAAAACCAGAAAGCTGTGGCCATGTGAATGAGTTAAAGGATGAGCTTGCATTTAAACTTGAAAAATGAAACAATTGTGATCGAAAGGAACATAAAAGGAAGGATATACTTGTCAATGAGGGAGTGCAACGAAGGTTCACCAGACTGACTCCTGGGATGGTGGGAGGGGGGGGGGGGAGAGAGATTGACTAGGCCTATCTTCTCTCGAGTTTAGAAGAATGAGAGGTGATCTCATTGAAACATACAAAATTCTTACGGGGCTTGACAGGGTAGATGCAGGCAGTATGTTTCCTAGGCTGGGGAGTCTAGAACCAGGGGTCACAGTCTCAGAATAAGGGGTCGGCCATTTAGGACTGAGATGAGGAGAAACTTCTTCACTCAGAGGGTGGTGAATCTTTGGAATTCTCTACCTCAGAGGGCTGTGGAGGCTCAGTCTTTTGAGTATATTCAAGACAGAGATAGATAGATCTATGGGTATCAAAGTTATGGGGATCGGGAGGGAAAGTGGAGTTGAGGTAGAAGATCAGCCGTGATCTCGTTGAATGGCGGAGCAGGCTCGAGGGGCCGAATGGCCGACTCCTGCTCCTAATTCTTATGTTAAGTTCTAAAGATAATCAACAACAACTTAGTAAAATGTCCCAAGGTGCTTCACAGGAGTGTAATCGGACAAAGTTTGACACTGAGCCAATGGAAGACATTAGGGCAGGTGACCAAATGCTTGTTCAAAAAGGTAGGTTTTAAGCAGCATCTTAAAGGAGGAGAGGTGTAGGGAGGGAATTCCAAAGCCTAGAGGCACGGCCGCCAATGGTGGGACGAAGGGAATGGGGGTTACGCAAGAGGTCAGATTTGGAGCAGTGCAGAGTTCTCGGAGGGCTGGAGGAGTTTAGCGATGGGGAAGGGGACGAGGGATTTGAACTCTAGGATGTGAGTTTTAAAACTGAGCTATTGCTGGACCGGGAGCCAATGTCGGTCTGCGAGCACGGTGTGATTAATGCTGCTAATCTGAACTTTTATTTCTCTAGATATAATGGAGAAGTTGGAGATGTTGTCGTGGGCAGAATCACAGAGGTAAATTAAAACTGCTGGGCAGAGCTTGATGACCTTTCAACTTTGAAGTTATTCCTTGTAAATTCACTATCCGTTTTGGACGGTCTAAATACATCTTGGGAGGATAAGTAAAGAAAGAAAGCGAGATTTGCATTTCTATTGTGTTTTTCATAAACACCGGACGTCTCAAAACGCTTTACAGCCAATGAAGTACTTTGAGAATGTAGTCACTGTTGTAATGTGGAAAACGCGGCAGCCAATTTGCGCACAGCAAGCTCCCACAAACAGCAATGTGATAATGACCAAATAATCTGTTTTTGTTGTGTTGATTGAGGGATAAATATTGGCCAAGATACAGGCGATAACTCCTCTGCTCTTTTTCTAAATAGTGCCACTCGAGAGGGCAGACAGGGCCTGAGTTTAACGTTTCAACCGAAAGTTGGCACCTCCGACAGTGCGGCGCTCCCTCAGCACTGTACTGGAGTGTCAACCTAGATTTTTTTTGTACTCCAGTTCCTGGAGTGGGACTTGAACCCACAACCTTATGACTCTGAGGCAAGTGTGCTACCTACTGAGCCACAGCTGACACCAATTGAAGAGCTAATGTCCGCATAGGCTCGATGGCTAAAATGTTTCCACTTGTGGGGAAGAGCATAACTAGAGGCCGTCAATATAAGATAGTCACCAAGAAATCTAATCGGGAATTCAGAAGAAACTTCTTTATTCAAAGAGTGGTGAGAATGTGGGACTCACTGCCACAGGGAGTGGTTGAAACGAATAGTATCGATGCATTTAAGGGGAGGCTAGACAAGCATAAGCAGGAGAAGGGAATCGAGGGTTATGCTGATAGATTTAGATGAGGAAAGACGGGAGGAGGCTCGAGTGGGGCATAAACGCCGGCTTGGGCTGAGTGGCCTGTATCTGTGCCGTATATCCTGGGTAATCCACCTTGTCATCCTCTTTCCTGGCTTCAAAATCCTAATTCCTTTTACTGTGCTTTCCCCACCCCACTCCAATTGATGTCCCCTTTTTTAACATCATCCTGTAAAGTACTCGGGTATCTCTCTCTCTCAACATGGATGCATGCATGCTGCTGCTGCAGAACTGTTTGATGTTCATTTAGTTGGCCACCTTTTGGGGTACAATTCACCCTCCCGCCCTTGGGCACAGGGTCAGAAAACCCTGACCTGGGGAGTAAAAAGGCTCGGCTTGAGTCTCTCAAAAATGTAACCGAAGCTTCCTGAATAATTGTAGGTGCAGCAGAAGCGATGGAAACTGGAGACCAACTCCAGACTAGACTCTGTACTGCTTCTCTCGTCTGTTAACCTGCCCGGAGGAGAACTGGTGAGTAAAAGAAAGACTTGCATTTCTATAGCGCCTTTCATGACCTAGGCATGTCCAAAAGCACTTTACAGCCACTTTTGAAGTGTGGTAGCTGTTATAATGTAGGAAAGGCGGCAGCCAATTTACGCACAGCAAGAGCCCACAAACAGCAATGTGAAAATGATCAGATCATCCATTTTAGTGACTTTGGTTGAGGGATAAATATTAGCTCGGGACCAATGTTCTTACTAAGCTGCACGGTGGCACAGCGGTCTGGAGGTCTCGTGCAGGCCGCTTACCAGCTTTTGAATGGGAGATTTTTCGCATGTGAAACTTTGAATGGGCCACGCTGCCCGTTAAAGGGACCGTGCACCACCTCCCCAAAAAAAAGGGCATTGGCCAGGACTCCACTGCTCTTTAAATAGCGCCATGGGATCTTTTATGCCCACCTGAGAGGGCAGACGGGGCCTCGGCTTAACGTCTCATCTAAAAGACAGCACCTCCGACAGTGCAGCGCTCCCTCAGTACTGCCCCTCCGACAGTGCAGCGCTCCCTCAGTACTGCCCCTCCGACAGTGCAGCGCTCCCTCAGTACTGCCCCTCCGACAGTGCAGCGCTCCCTCAGTACTGCCCCTCCGACAGTGCGGCGCTTCCTCAGTACTGCACTGGGGATGTCGGCGTGGATTGTGCGCTCGGCTTAACTTCTTATCTGGAAGATGGCACCTCCGGCAGTGCGGCGCTCCCTCGGTACTGCACTGGGGATGTCGGCGTGCATTGTGTGCTCGTGTTTCTGGAGTGGAGTATGTTGTGCACACTGGATATTTGAGTGCACTGTGCATACCATACAGGTCACTGCAGGAAAGAGCAATTAATTCCAGTTATCTTATAGGAACTCTGCTTCCGGTTCCCGTTCCCATCCTTCCTGGCCCGGGATACAGAAGGATCAGTCTTGCTTCCTGGTCCAATGGTGTGTGCGGGTTATCCCAATAATGAGACATATCTCTGGGGCTACCCTTCTTCCTCTGATACATGCTTTATCTCCTTGCAGAGAAGAAGATCTGCTGAGGATGAGCTGATGATGAGGGACTACCTGCAAGAGGGAGACCTGATCAGCGTATCCTTTTCACTGCCCAGCGTGGAGTTCTTTGGGCTGATTGCTCAATCGGGCAGTCCCGACGTGAAGTGGCACTGCCCAGTAAACTGTGGGCTTGGGAGCCTTGTTTCTCTGCCCACTGATTTTAAACAGGCAGCAAGTCAGGACTGCAGGCTACGATTTCCCCGGCGCCGCTCCTCACCAGGGACGCCCTATCCGCTCTGCAGAGAATAGGAATTTTAAGCGCACTTAATGAGACTTTATTCACCCTTGCAGTACAAGGAGCTTCTAATCGATGGGAAAAGGTATTGAAATTTAAGGAGTCCACTTGCATTGAACACAAATGAAATCAGTTCACTTTAAAGAGAACAGTTTTGTGTTTTAAAAACTATGTGACTTTAGTTCATCCCCCATCAATCCCAGCTGAGATCTCCCTTCGTTAATTAGACATGTGGAGGGAAGCTACCTCAGGAAGGCAGGCTGCTTGCAAGGCCAGCACTCCATTGCTAATTTATTTCTCTTTCTCTCCGTCCAGTTGCCCAGCCATGAATTAGCCACTGGGGGATATCTTGAGTTGAGGTTGGCATTCAGATTTGGGCCACTAACGTGAAACCCATTGTCTGCGGGTGGGGGGGAGGGGGGATGGGGGGGGGGGAGGGGGAGGGGGAGGGGGAGGGGGAGGGGGAGGGGGAAGGGGAAGGGGGAGGGGGAAGAACTCTAAATCAAGAGAGAGAGAGTGACAATTCAACGCAAGTGAAAGTGGCTTCATCAGCGAGCGCTGTATGACTGAATAATCATGTAGCGTCTCTCAAGTCCTTCAATACCGTGTGTGGAACAGGAGTGGGTCCCTCGGGCTTGTTCCGCCATTCAATTCGATCATGGCTGATCCTTAACTTAATTCCATCTACCCGCCTTAGTTCCATATCCTTTGATACCCTTTGCCTAGCGATCTCCGTTTTGGATTTTTCAATTAACCCCCAGCCTCAGCAGCTTTTTTATATGGGAGAGAGTTCCAGATTTCCACCACACTGAAGAAATGATTCCTAATGTCATCCCTGAACGGCCTAGCTCAAATTTTAACATTACGCCTCCTTGCTGTGGACCTCCCCAGCCCACCAGAGAAAATAGTTTTTCTCTATCTCTCTACCCTGCAAAATCCTTTTAATCATCTTAAACACCCCAATTGGATCACCCCGTAACATTCTATACTCGAGAATACAAGCCTAGTCTGTGCAACTCGTCATATAATGCCACAGCACAGAAGGAGGCCATTTGGCCCATTGTGCCTGTGCCGGCTCTTTGGGAGAGCAATCCAATTAATCCCACTCGCCTGATCTTTCCCTACAGCCCAGGATATTTTCAAGTATTTATCCAATTCCCTTTGGCAAGTTACTATTGAATCTGCTTCCACCGCCCTTTCAGGCAGCGGGTCCCAGATCACAACAGCTCGCGGCATAAACTGTTTATTCCGCATGTCACCTCTGGTTCTTTTGTCCTCGTGTAAATTATTGGGTAAATAGGGCGATTGTCACATACCATGAATATTTTATTTATTAAATACAGAAGTAATTTGAAATCAGCGAGCCAAATTTTTCACTTCAGTCGGTTTTTGCTCTCTGTTCGTTGGTGATTTTCCTTATCGTAGGTTCAGGCAGAGGTACAGGCTGTGTTTGCGGATGGTGCTCTGTCCTTGCACACCAGGAGCCTGAAGTACGGAAAGGTAAGGCAATGTGTCATGATGCAGGTATTGACAAAACGTTTTTTATTAAAATTTAACACACAGGTCTTGGAGAGTTGTAGGGCTGGAGGTCATTAGAGATGGGGAGGGATTTCAACACCAGGATGCGAATTTTAAAATTGAGCCATTGCTGGACCGGGAGCCAATGTAGGTCAGTGAGGGCAGGGGTGATGGGTGAACAGGAATGATTTTGGATTGTCTTGTTGTGCTTCTGTTTTATCAAAATTTCCATTCGAACGATTGACTGATTTCCTAAAGCTCTGGCCTGCCTGAATCTACTGGCCATGCGCGCGACAAGTAATTGGAACAGATTGCTGCTGTCAATCAGCTGCTGGCTGAAACTTGTAACACAAAGTAAAATGGTTACATAAGAAATAGGAGCAGGAGTCGGCCATTTGGCCCCTCGAGCCTGCTCCACCATTTAATAAGATCATATCTGATCTGGACTCGGCTCCACTTCCCCGCTTGCTCCCCATAACCCCTTATCCCCTTATCGTTTACGAAACTGTCTATTTCTGTCTTAAATTTATTCAATGTCCTGGCTTCCAGAGCTCTGAGGCAGCAAATTCCACAGATTTACAACCCTCTGAGAGAAGAAATTTCTCCTCATCTCAGTTTTAAATGGGCGGTCCCTTATTCTAGTCTCCCCCATCAGTGGAAACATCCTCCTCTGCATCCACCTTATCAAGCCCCCTCACAATCTTATACATTTCTATAAGATCACCTCTCATTCTTCTGAATTCCAATGAGTAGAGGCCCAACCTACTCAACCTTTCCTCATAAGTCAACCCTCTCATCCCCAGAATCAACCTGGTGAACCTTCTTTGAACTGCCTCCAAAGCAAGTATATCCTTTCGTAAATATGGAAACCAAAACTGCACGCAGTATTCCAGATGTGGCCTCACCAAAACCTTGTATAGCTGTAGCAAGACTTCCCTGCTTTTATACTCCATCCCCTTTACAATAAGGCCTTCCTGATCACTTGCTTACCTGCATACTATTTTTTTGTGTTTCATGCACAAGTACCCCCCAGGTCCCGCTGTACTTTGCAATCTTTCTCCATTTAAATAATAACTTGCTCTTTGATTTCTTTTTCTGCCAAAGCGCATGACCTCACACTTTCCAACATTATACTCCATCTGCCAATTTTTTGCCCATTCACTTAGCCTGGCTATGTCCTTTTGCAGATTTTTTGTGCCCTCCTCACACATTGCTTTTCCTCCCATCTTTGTATCGTCAGCAAACTTGGCTACGTTACACTCGGTCCCTTCTTCCAAGTTGTTAATATAGATTGTAAATAGTTGGGGTCCCAGCACTGATCCCTGCAGCACCCCACTAGTTACTGATTGTTGAACGATAAATGGTTGGCAATCTGTTTATCTCCACCTTAAATATATTCAATGCCCCAGCCTCCACTGTTCTCTGGGGCAGAGAATTCCACAGATTTACGACCCTCCGAGAAGAAACTCCTCATCTCGGTTCTAAATGGGTGATCCATTATTCTGAAACTATGCCCCCGAGTTCTAGATTCCCCCAGGAGTGGAAACATCCTCTCTGCATCTAACTGTCAAGTCCCCTCAGAATCTTTTATGTTTCAATAAGATCACCTCTCAGGGCTTCCGTATCCATGAGTGGCCCTGTCCCTGTCTGGTGTACGATGTATTTATACTGGAGTTATCCTCATGTGCAAAGGGTATTATATCCATTTTCCTTTATTTAAAAAAAAACCTTTTTTTGCAACCATTGGTGTCAGCTGGGACAGGGGACACTGGTCCAAGTCTCCCCTTCCCTCGTAAAACGTCGGAAGACTCACTTTCACAACCTGCCCTGTGGAGCGGCCATCATCCTCGGGAATAACGGCTACATCTGGATTTATCCAATCGCTGAACAAAAGGAGGACGAGGCAGGAGGATTTGTGACAAATTTTGAGGTGAGGCTCCAGGTGTATTCTTGGTGCAGGCGTGGAGGGAGGGAGGGGGAGGGGGCTTATCATATAAAAGTTGGCGACACTCTCCCGAGCAGCGCTGGGTGAGTTCAAGGTAGCGCGAGTTCTGTGAGTCTCCAAGAAAACAAACCAGATATAACTTCTTGCAATACAACTTCTGATCAACTTGCACTCCTTAAGGTGTCAGCCGTGACTCAATGGATCGCACTCTGACCTCTGAGTCAGAAGGTCGAGGGTTCAAGTCCCGCTCCAGAGACTTAAGAACAAAAATCTAGGCTGAGACGCCAGTGCAGCACTGTCGGAGGTGCCGCCTTTCGGATGAGACGTTAAACATGGCGGCCAATTTCTGCACAGCAAGATCCCACAAAGAGCAGTGAGATTATGACCAGATAATCCGTTTTAGTGATGTTGATTGAGGGATAAATATTGACCAGACACCAGAGATAACTCCCCCTTGCTCTTCATCACAGATGCTGTGGAATCTTTCAAATCCACCCGAGAGGGCAGATGGGGCCTTTGCGGCACTTTGCAATCTTTCTCCATTTAAATAATAACTCATCTGAAAGACAGTGCAGCGCTCCCTCAGTAGTGCACTGGGGGTGTCAGCCTAGATTGTTTTGTGCTCGGATGTCTGGAGGTGAGACCTAAACTCATGACCTTCTGACGCAGAGGCGAGAGTGCTACCCACTGAGCCACGGCTGTGAGATAAAGTCTTCAGCCTCCTCTGTGTTTTGTCAACTTTGGGTCATGAATTCCATTTCAGTGTAGCCATGTAACGCATTGCAGAACTTCATCTACCTATGGAAGGCTTGTTTCTAAAGTAAGACTTAATTGTTTTAGAGCGACTCTTTGTCCTAACCTGGGCAGCGAGCCTATTTACTGCAATGTCGCTTCGACTGTAAAAGTGTTCATAAACACGACTTCGCCTTAAAATGTCCGTGCTCTTCCTTTTGCTTCCCATTCCAGCCAGTTCCGTTAGCGGACAGAGAGGTGATCTCACGACTCCGCAACTGCATCATAGCCCTGAATATCCACAAGTTGCTGCTCTATGACACCAGTGTCCTGTATTGCTACGAGGCTTCGCTGCATCAACAGGTAATATTACACTCACAGGCTGGCTGTACAGGATCTGAAACGTTAAAATGTCTTCCGTCTTTGCATTCATCGCATATTCTCCGTTTGTGTCTAACTCATCGTGTCACACTTTGCTACAATTTGTGACTTTCATTCTTAATAGGCTCAAAATGACTCTCAGCAATAGTCATTCTTTGAACACTAAATACGCTCGTTTCAAATCTCCCTCTCTGTTTTAAGGGCTGTTCTGACCTGTTTACTACAAATGCTTTTGTTAAAATAGCAGGAGGAGGAATTTGATACAAACATGCTCTTGGACGATCACCTTGGTCACTGTAATTTACAGATGGGCATCTCTTAGAAACTTATTCAACAACAACTTGCATTCATATAGCGCCTTTAACGTAGTGAAATGTCTCAAGGCACTTCACAAAATTTGACACCAAGCCACCTGAGATATATTAGGGCAGCTTGGTCAAAGAAGTAGTTTTAAGGAGCATCTTAAAAACAACTTGTATTTATATAGCGCCTTTAACGTAGTGAAACATCCCAAGGCGCTTCACTGGAGTGTTACGAGTCAAAACATTTGACACTGAACCGCTGAAGGAGAAATTAGGGCAGGTGACCAAAAGCTTGGTCCAAGAGATAGGTTTTAAGGAGCGTCTTGAAGGAGGAAAGAGAAGTAGAGAGGATTAGACAGGGAGTTCCAGAGCTTGGGGTCCAGGCAACAGAAGGCACGGTCACCAATGGTCGAGCAATTATAATCAGGAATGCTCAGGTGGGGGGCCTGGAGGAGATTACAGAGATAGGGGGTGGGGCCTGGAGGAGATTACAGAGATAGGGGGTGGGGCCTGGAGGAGATTACAGAGATAGGGGGTGGGGCCTGGAGGGGATTACAGAGATAGGGGGTGGGGCCTGGAGGGGATTACAGAGATAGGGGGTGGGGCCTGGAGGGGATTACAGAGATAGGGGGTGGGGCCTGGAGGGGATTACAGATAGGGGGTGGGGCCTGGAGGGGATTACAGATAGGGGGTGGGGCCTGGAGGGGATTACAGAGATAGGGGGTGGGGCCTGGAGGGGATTACAGAGATAGGGGGTGGGGCCTGGAGGGGATTACAGAGATAGGGGGTGGGGCCTGGAGGGGATTACAGAGATAGGGGGTGGGGCCTGGAGGGGATTACAGAGATAGGGAGAGGTGAGCTGTGGAGAAATTTAAAAACGAGGATGAGAATTTTGAAATCGAGGTGTTGCTTAACTGGGAGCCAATGTAGGTCGACGTGCACAGGGGTGAACGCGAGTTAGGAATAGACCAGCCACTGTCTTTCTTTCTATATTGGGTGTGTGGGGGTCAGTCAGCAACTGTTAAGGGAAAAGTCACGTTTTAATGGTTCGCTGTGAAACTGCAGGATTACACATGTCAATAATGTACTTTTTTTTTAAGGCTTTCTCTGAATCGTTGAAGTACCTGAGAGTGATTAATCCTGTTGTATTCAGTTCCATAGAGTTTGGGCACTCTTGTCTTCCATTGCTTTGCTCCTATCGCTCGTTTCCTCCGCCCCTCCCCCCCCCCCCCCCCTCCCCATTCCTAATGACTAAATGTTCATTTTGGGAGGGGGGGGGGGGAAATGTCCTACAGAAGCAGGTGAGGGTTTGTCTGATAGGTGTGAATCCCTGATAAAGTGCACCATCCCCACCGACACCTGGGAGTCCCTGGCCAAAGACTGCCCTAAGTGGAGGAAGTGCATCCGGGAGGGCGCTGAGCACCTCGAGTCTCGTCGCCGAGAGCGTGCAGAAAACAAACACAGGCAGCGGAAGGAGTGTGTGGCAAACCTGTCCCACCCACCCCTTCCCTCAACGACTGTCTGTCCGACCTGTGACAGGGACTGTGGCTTTCGTATTGGACTGTTCAGCCACCTAAGGACTCATTTTGAGAGTGGAAACAAGTCTTCCTTGATTCTGAGGGACTGCCTATGATGAATCCCATGTGCCCAAGTTGTTTCTGTTCTGATTTCAGATTAAAGACATTCTGAAGCCAGAATTAATGGAAGAGATAGTTATGGAGACCAGACAGCGCCTCATCGACCAGGAGGGATAACGCCAAGCACAGACTTCCTTTTTTTACTTTCCCTGTAAAAATATTCCAAATTAAAATTTATAATAAATGGGTTTGTCTCTGGATCACAGAAAATGTAAGTAACCGTCCTCTAACGAACCAGCAACAACTTGGATTTATATAGCGCCTTTAGCATCGTGATTATCAAACAAAATGTGACACCGGACCACGTAAGGGAGATTGGGACAGATGACCAAAATCTTGGTCAAAGAGGTAGGTCTTAAGGAGACAATGGGTAGTCGTGAAAAGAAGCTGGGAGTTATCTTTGCGCTTCTGGAATAGTATCTGGTTTTGCAGAGGAGAGCAAAGCCCATTGGTGCTTAATGTAATAAATGGCTATTACTCGGAACTCCGACACGGCAGGTGAGCAGAGGAAACGTTTCAAGGACACCCTCAAAGCCCCCTTGATAAAGTGCAACATCCCCACCGACACCTGGGACTCCCTGGCCTAAGACCATCCGGGAGGGCGCTGAGCACCTCGAGTCTCGTCACCTCGCGCATGCAGAAACCAAGCGCAGACAGCAGAAGGAGCGTGCAGCAAACCAGACACCCCACCCACCCTTTCCTTCGAACACTGTCCCACCTGTGACACAGACTGTAATTCCCACATTGGACTATACAGTCACCTGATAACTCGCTTTGAGTGGAAGCAAGTCTTTCTCGATTTCGCCTTTGATGATGAGCCTTGCGGGAACGAGGATGAGAAGAAAGGCTTTGATTTCTATAGCGCCTTTCACGACCACCGGATGTCTTGATGCTCAACAGCCAATGAAGTACTTTCGAAGTGTCATAGGCAGTCCCTCAAATCGAGGATGACTTGCTTCCACGTCAAAAAGTTCACGGGTGTTTCAACGATGAACTAAAATTCCAGGTCCGAACTACATCCTGAAGGGTGGAAGATGCCTGTGCGTGGATTTTTTTTAACGTGGGGTGGCCGTTGCACACCAGCCACCACACGGACTTGACAGAGCTAGGTCTTGGTCCAGTAGCAAGGATTAATCAAGACGACTGGAGACCTGCTCTGCTGCATGGACCTAGTGCGCACGCATATCACAGTTTGGGCTGGCCCGTGCTTTCGCATCTTCTGGGCCTCGAACTCGCGCCTCTCCTGGGCCCTGATCACGTCCCTCTACGAACTCTTGCTGCTCCTTCGTCCTGCCCACGCTCCAATCACCAACCTGGACCTTGATAACATCACTCTTCACTGCTGTTGCTCCTGCTCCAGCACGTGGGCCCCCACACTGCTCCTTCTGCTCCCCGGCCTGCTCCGATGGTACTCGCAGGTAGGGGGCCACACAGACTGCTGGGCTAGGCTGCTTCCACTTACAGCATTGTAGTCACTGTTGTAGGAAATGCGGCAGCCAATTTGCGCACAAGCAAGCTCCCACAAACATCAGTGTGATAATGATCAGATAATCTGTTTTTTGTTGTGTTGATTGCAGGATAAATATTGGCCAGGACACCGGGGATAACTCCCTTGCAAAGTAGTGCCGTGGGATCTTTTATGTCCATTTGAATGGGCAGAAGAGGCTCAATTTAACGTCTCATCCAAAAGATGGCACCTCCGCCATTGCAACACTCCCTGTGTCAGTGCTAGATTATTTTTATGTGCAAGTCACTGGAGTTGGACTTGAACCCACTGAGCCACAGCTGGGTCCGAGAGAGTACAGGCTATATTGGGAGTTGAGAGATCAGACGTATCATGGCAAATGGAGAACCAGATTCTCGCGAGTTTGGGGGGTGGGGGGAAGGAGGAGAAAGGTATTCCCGAGGCAGATGCAGAATGTGGGGCTGTGGTCAATGAGGGATACAAGAGAGTGTTCTGAGATGGCTGTGTCTGTGATAGAGGCCACGGGAGATGGCGAGGTAAATGCTATTTCGACGAGTCTGTCAGTGATGCCCAAGATTATTAATTAGCAGCGAGCAAGTGGAGTCATTGTTAAACCCTCGGGTACCCAACTCTGCAAGGGCAGGGTATAGAAAAGGTGCAGCTTCTATACAATTGGGGCTAATATGCTCTAATGCAGATTGCAGTTAGACTATTGAAAGGATGACTCCAACCACAAACAGTTTCTCCAAGTGCTCTGATATGTTTTGCAGATATCCTCTCTACCCTGTGGGTTGCAGTAATGAGATATCCCACGTAATGCAGCCGAACAAAAATCAAGAGGAGATATTGGTGCTTGCGTAGAGGCCGACATTGCCTGTCTCTACACCCCTCCCCCCAGGCGATGGGTGAGGAACTGTTCGTTAATGCCC
This sequence comes from Pristiophorus japonicus, assembly GCF_044704955.1. Taxonomy (NCBI): domain Eukaryota; kingdom Metazoa; phylum Chordata; class Chondrichthyes; family Pristiophoridae; genus Pristiophorus; species Pristiophorus japonicus. Next base: position 5,982,323 of record NC_091996.1, read on the forward strand.
TTCAATTCTATATGTCTGATTATTCAGCATTCAATTACTTACATTGATGTCATCGGGACATTTCAGCACAAACCGTTTCACCGAAAGGCTTCTGCTCGGAGATTTCACTGCAACTTCTGTTGTGTGTTTAACCTTGCACAGGCTGGACGTCACGCCTGGTTTACACCTTTTTTAAAAAAAATTGCTATCCTACATTTTTGGTTTCAAAAATGAATATAAACCACAACCAGGAACAATGGTAGAATCATACAGCACGGAAGGAGACCATTTGGCCCATGGTGCCGGCTCTTTGACAGAGCAATGAATCCCACTCCCATGCTCTTTATCACAGCCAGTGTTCCCTCTTCTTTGTCTTTCTGGGGCGCGGGCCTTTTAACTGGCTGCGCGGCCCATTTAAATTTCCCCGCATGCGCGGTTTTTCTCCATGCAAGAGCCAGTGAGCGGCCTGCGTGGGCCCGCAAGATCACAGCGTAGCTTAATGGGAACGATGCTTATAGCCCTGCAAATTTTCACTTTCAAGTATTTCTCCAATTCCCTTTTGAAGGTCATTACTGAATCTGCTTCCACCGCCCTTTCAAGCAGTGCATTCCAGATCATAACTTGCTGAGTAAAACAAATGACTGGTTTCAGATGAACGAAGCCCATTCAAACTCATCCTTCCAGAAGATTAACCCTACAGTTTTCCCATTGCACCATCCAGCTGTGTCCTTGTTCTCAACCACCCTACACAACAACCCAGGCATTTTCTATATTTAAACAAAACTTGCCTTTACAACCCTGAACCTGTGTCACCGAGTTCAGCCGATATCAAAGTATTCTAGATTTACGCTTTCTTACATATCCCTATAAGACTTGCATTTCCATAGCGCCTTTCCCGACCTCAGGACGTCCCAAAGTGCTTTACAGCCAATGAAGTACTTTGGGTGTAGTCACTGTTGTAATGTGGGAAACGTGGCCGCCAATTTGCGCACAGCAAGCTCCCACAAACAGTAATGTGATAATGACCAGATAATGTGTTTGTGATGTTGATTGAGGGATAAATATTGGCCCAGGACACTGGGGATAACTCCCCTGCTCTTCTTCAAAATAGGGCCATGCAATGTTCCCTTAATTTCTTCAGTCCATTTAACTGGCTGTGCGGCTCATGCACAGTTTCGTGCATATGTGAAATTTCACCTTGGAATAGCCAGTCTCAGGCTGTGCGGGACCAGCAGACAGCTCCGCTACTGCACTAGAGGGAACGTGGTTGGCGTAGGATCGTTCTACCTGAAAGACAGCACTGTGCTCCCTCAGCACTGCACTGGGAGTGTCGGCCTGGATTTTTGTGCTCAAGTCCCTAGAGTGGGACTTGACCCCACAACCTTCTGACTCAGAGGCGAGAGTGCTGCCCACTGAGCCACGGCTGACACTAACGCACCAAGGTTTCTTTCAACTTTGCCCACAGTAAATTCCATTTCAAGGAATTTACTAACATATTACATTCATAGTATGAATCCCGTCAGTTTTATTTAATGGATATCTCCTCCCAATGATGGATGTTTCAAGCACTCACCTCCGGCTGATGGGTCGGGTATGTCTAGCAACAACAACTTGTATTTCTATGGTGCCTTTAATGTAGGGAAACCTTCCAAGGTGCTTCACAGGAGTATTATGCCATAAAAAATTTGAAGGAGTGTCTTAAAGGAGGAAAGAGATGAAGAGAGGCGGCGAGGTTTAGGGAGGGAGTTCCAGAGCTTGTGGCCCAGACAACAGAAGGCACGGCCACCGATGGTTCAACGATTATAATCAGGGATGCTTGAGGGTAGAATTAGAGGAGCGCAGTGTTCCTCTACACTTCTCCGTGTCCTACCATTTAATGTGTATTCCCTTTCCTTGTTAGCCATCCCCAAATGCATTATCTCACACTTCTCCAGATTGAATTCCATTTGCCACCGCTCTGCCCACCTGACCAGTTTATTGATATCTTCTTGCAGTCGACATCTTTCTTCTTCATTATCAACCACATGGCCGATTTTAGTATAATCTGCAAACGTATTAATCATACCCCCTACATTCAAGTCTAAATCATTGATATATGCCACAAAAAGCAAGGGACTGAGTACTGAGCCTTGTGAACCCCACTGGAAACAGCCTTCCAGTCACAACCTTCCATGTGATGAATCCTCCATGAATACAGCCAACCAGAGTTGGTGACCCCAGCTGATGCTTTGAATGCCGACACTGTCACAGTGCCTGCCTTTCAAATTAATCCATTGTCCGCAGCGCTCACTGCGACACCGAGGCGCATAATAAAGGCCGCAACCACAACTTGCATTTATCCCGTGCCTTTAATGTAGTGAAATGTCCCAGGGCACTGCACAGGCGCGATTATCAAACAAAATTTGACACCGAGACACGCAAGGAGATAATAGGACAGGTGAGCTAAAGGTCAAAGAGATCGGTTTTAAGGAGCCTCTTAGAGGAGGGTTTAGAGGCGGAGAGGATTAGGGAGGGAATTCCAGAGCTTAGGGCCCAGGCAGCTGACAACATGCCCTCCAATGGTGGAGCAGTTAAATTCGGGGATGTTATGTATCTTACATCATTATATATAACTGTATCCTAACATGCTATACAAGACTGTAATAAGATATGACCTGTAACCACCAGCATACCTTACCACTAGGGGTGCACTTGCAAGAGACAGGTATATAAGGACAGGTCTCAGGCAACTGCAGCATTCCAGAGCTGTGAAGTAACGGTGCAGGTCCAGAGTGACCTTGACTTCACTACATGCCTCGTGTGAATCTGTACTGAGGGGACAGGACTTTACAGGTTCAAGTTCCACTTCAGGGACTTGAGCACAGAAAGTCTCGGCTGACACTCTCAGTGCAGTACTGAGGGAGTACTGCACTGTCGGAGGGGCAGTACCGAGGGAGCGCCGCACTGTCGGAGGGGCAGTACTGAGGGAGCGCCGCACTGTCGGAGGGGCAGTACTGAGGGAGTGCCACACTGTCGGAGGGGCCGTCTTTCAGATGAGACGTTAAACTGGGGCCCTGTCTGCTCTCAAGTGAACGTAAAATATTTCATGGCACTATTTCAAAGAGCAGGGGAGTTATTCCCAGTGTCCTGTCCAATATTTGTCCCTCAACCAACATAATAAAAAAAAAAGATTATCTGGACATTATCACATTGCTGTTTGTGGGAGCTTGCTGTGTGCAAAATGGCTACCGTGTTTCCCACATTACAACAGCAACTACACTTCAAAAGTACTTCTGGCTATAAAGCACTTTGTGACATCCAGTGGTTGTGAAAGGTGCTATATAAAACCAAGTCTTTTTAGACATCACATGCTTTAGTGGTGACATCTCCAAATAATCAGATTTGCCTCGTCTGTTCTCAATATTCTCCAAACCTGTATTAATGTTTTGTTGCTGCACCATTTTATGCCCGTGTACTGTATTGCATGAAAACTGCGTTATAGAATGGAGTGAATTAACTTTCCAGTAAATGAGATGCAAGTCAGGCACTTGCTAGCTTGCTTTCTGTTTGAAGAAATCTCTGCAGTAGACTTACAAAAAATTCATTCACGGGATATGGACGTCGCTGCCCATTACTAATTACCCTCGAGAAGGTGGTGGTGGGAGCTGCCTTCTTGAACCGCTGCAATCCGAGTGGTCAAGGTCATGTAGCGGTTTGATACAACTGAATGTCTTGCTAGGCCATTTCAGAGGGCAGTTAAGAATCAACCACATTGCTGTGGGTCTGGAGTCACATATAGGCCCAGACCGGGTAAGGGCGGCAGATTTCTTTCCCTAAAGAACATTAGTGAACCAGATGGGTTTTACGACAATCCGGTAGTTTCATCGTCACCATTACAGACACTAGCTTTTTAATTCCAGATTTATTTAATTAACTGAATTTAAATTCCCCAACTACTGTGGTCCTACTGTATATTACGTTAGAAACAGAAGGAGGCCATTCAGCCTCTCGAGCCTGTTCCTCCATTCAGTTAGATCGTGGCTGATCTGTATCCTCAGCAACCACAGAGCTTGAGTAGATTATCATTGTATCCAGCTGTAAACAGAACCTCACTGAGTATCCTGCCAAATACTATTAAAATACCGCTAAGGATCTGTGGCGTTACTTACAGGTAGGCTGTGATCTGTGACTTTAAATTTCTATATATATATTAAACAGTGGGGTAGAAATTGTCCCCCGCCTGAAGAGGGGCACCCCCACCCCATTTCGATGGTTTTTACCGCAGCTGCGGTTCGGGTCACTCTTGCGCGACATTTGGCTCTTTGTTTTGATCTGGAAGTCGGTCAGAATGGGGGCGATGACTATAACTGAGAGGCAAAGACGCGGGCAGTGACAGCAACTGAGGGGCGGAAGTTGGGGACAGTGCGGAGTCACCGCTGATGATGTCATCACGGCGCCGCATCACCACGGCTCTCCCCTTCACTTAAAGGGGAGAGAATCCGCAATTTTTAAACTTCGGACTACTGGGCCACCAGTGAGGGTTTCGGCCGGGCCAGTGGCCTGGCACCCAAGAGGGGGAATTCGCTGCCTGAAAGGGTGGTAGAGGCAGAAGCCCCCATCGTATTTTAGAAGTATTTGGATATGCACTTGGAAGTGCTGTAACCTACAGAGCGACGGACCAAGAGCTGGAAAGTGAGATTAGGCTGGATAAAAGAAAGACTTGGATTTATATAGCGCCTTTCACGACCACTTAACATCTAAAAAGCGCTTTACAGCCAATGAAGTACTTTTGGAGTGTAGTCCCTGTTGTAATGTGGAAAAGATAGCTTTTTCGACTGGCACAGACAGGTTGGGCCGAATGGCCTCCTGTGCCGTAAATTTCTAGGATTCTATAATAAAGAAATCTTAAAATCTGACCAGCATATTCCAATCTGCAATGATCGTTGAACAACCAACAATTGACCTCTGAATGACCTTAGGCTGCATTTACCTTTAGCAAGTCGATTTTCTCGTCTCAATAGGTCAGCTTAGGAGAACATAGATAAAAAAAACATATTCTTCGTTTTGCTAAAGACTGCGTATTTAGACCTTGAAGGCTATGAAGTCTAAATGGTGTTAAGTAAACACTGGGTTAATTGCTGCTCAGGCTGAAGAACCCTGGGACATTGGAAATATCATCTTCTTCGGCAGTCCCGGATGACTTGCTTCCACACGGAAATAGTTCTAAAGTGACTGATGAGACCAATGCGGGACCTACAGTCTCTGTCACAGGTGGGGCAGATGGTGGTTGGAGGGACGGGTGGGTGGGCGGCTTGATTTGTCGTACGCTCCTTCCGCTGTTTGTACTTGGCTTCCACGTGCTCCCGACGAAGGGACTTGAAATGTTTGCCGCCTTCTCGGATGCTTCTCCTTCACTTTGAGCAAAGGTGATACATTTCTCTTCAAGGAGGCTTTGAGGCTGTTCTTAGAGCGTTTTTTCTGCCCTCCTGGGGCTTGCCTGCTGTGACGTAGCTCAGTGCTTGTTTTGGGAGTCTAGTATCGGGCAAGACAGGCAATACATGCATAAAGTTTTTATAAATGCATTTAGTTAAATAAATTATGATGAATTTTGCTCCATGAAGCACATGACACACGGCATTGCTCCTGTGGGCCAATCAATTCTCAATTGTGCCAGATTAAATTGCCTTTAACTTAATGTGCATTTCATTTAAAAAGTGCATTTGAACAGATTATGCAGTTAGAACTCCCCTGCTCCTCTTCGGATAGAGGCCTGTGGATTTTTACATCCACCTCAAAGGGCAGATATGGCCTCAGTTCAACATCTCATCTGAAAGACATTAACTCCGACAGTGTGGCGCTCCCTCAGTACTGCCCCTCCGACAGTGCGGTGCTCCCTCAGTACTGCCCCTCCGACAGTGAGGCGCTCCCTCAGTACTGCCCCTCCAACAGTGAGGCGCTCCCTCAGTACTGCCCCTCCGACAGTGCGGTGCTCCCTCAGTACTGCCCCTCCGACAGTGAGGCGCTCCCTCAGTACTGCCCCTCCGACAGTGAGGCTCTCCCTCAGTACTGCCCCTCCGACAGTGCGGCGCTCTCTCAGTACTGCCCCTCCGACAGTGCGGCGCTCTCTCAGTACTGCCCCTCCGACAGTGCGGCTCTCCCTCAGTACTGCCCCTCCGACAGTGCGGCGCTCCCTCAGTACTGCCCCTCCGACAGTGCGGCGCTCTCTCAGTACTGCCCCTCCGACAGTGCGGCGCTCCCTCAGTACTGCCCCTCCGACAGTGCGGCGCTCTCTCAGTACTGCCCCTCCGATAGTGCGGCGCACTCTCAGTACTGCCCCTCCGACAGTGAGGCGCTCCCTCAGTACTGCCCCTCCGACAGTGCGGCGCTCCCCCAGTACTGCCCCTCCGACAGTGCGGCGCTCTCTCAGTACTGCCCCTCCGACAGTGCGGCTCTCCCTCAGTACTGCCCCTCCGACAGTGAGGCGCTCCCTCAGTACTGTCCCTCCGACAGTGCAGCGCTCTCTCAGTACTGCCCCTCCGACAGTGCGGCTCTCCGTCAGTACTGCCCCTCCGACAGTGCGGCGCTCTCTCAGTACTGCCCCTCCGATAGTGCGGCGCTCTCTCAGTACTGCAATGGAATGTCAGCCTGGATTTTATGCTCAAGTCTCTGGAATGGGTAAAATCTTTTCCTTGTGTGGCTTGGCTGTTTGAACTTTTTATGTTGAACAGTAGCTGCTTGTCAAGGAGTTCAGATTATGTCCTACAGCACAAGACTAAAGCTAAAGACATCCTACGGGCAGCATGATTTAAGCCAGTTGGTATTTCTTGAACTAATTTGCAGCCCCATAATCGGACAATCTAGCTTAACATGGCTGATTAAATGGTCACTCAGTAAGGCTCAAGGACACAGAGAAAGCAGCAAGCTTCATTACAGTCAATAGCTTAACTTGGAGTTATTCCATCCTCGACAACAATCCAGATTGGGTAATGCAAAGAATCTGATCAATTATAAGCTAAACACTGCATGGTGGACCAGAAAAACGCTTCATGGCAATAGACTGGGTTCCTGAAGACGGTTTCCTGTAACTGGGACTACAGTGAATGGTAACAAAAATGAAGTAGTTCTGTCCAGTTTAGAGGTTCCTTTAACTCAGTCAATAATCATGGAATCTTACAGCACAGAGAATGTCATTCAGCCCACTGTGCCTGTGCCTGCTCTTTGAAACAGCAATTAGTCCCACTCCCCTGCTCTTTCCCCACAGCCCTGCAACATTTTTTATTTTTTTAAATTATTTATTCAATTCCCTTTTGAAAGTTACTATTGAATCTGCTTCCACCACCCTTTCAGGCAGCGCATTCCAGATCATAAAGTGATGAGATCTCATCTCCCCCTCTGGTTCTTTTATCAATGACCTTAAATCTGTGCCCTCTGGTTACTGACCCTCCTGCCACTGGAAACAGTTTTTCCTTATTTACTCTAGCAAAACCCTTCATGATTTTGAACACCTCTATTAAATGACCCCTTACATGCAGGTACAGAAAGCAAATGGAATGTTGGCCTTTATTACAAGAGGATTTGAGTAACAATATCTTACTGCCATTATATAGGGCTCTGGTGAAACCGCACCTGGAGTTTTGTGTATAGTTTTGGTTTCCTTACCTAAGAAAGGATATACTTGCCATTAAGGGAGTGCAACAAAGGTTCACCAGACTGATTCCTGGGATGGGGGGATTGCCCTACGAGGAGAGATTGAGTAGACTAGGTCTATATTCTCTAGAGTTAAGAATAATGAGAGGTGATCTCATTGAAACATGCAAAATACTTAAAGGGCTTGACAGGGTAATGTTTCCCCCGGGCTGGGGAATCTAGAACCAGGGGTCACAGTCTCAGATAAGGGGTCGGCCATTTAGGACTGAGATGAGGAGAAACTCAGAAGGTGGTGAATCTTTGGAGGCTCAGTCGTTGAGTACATTCATGACAGAGATCGATAGATTTTTGGATAAAGGGAAGTGAATCAAGGGAGAGACAGTGCAGGAGTTGAAATAGATCAGCTATGATCTCATTGAATGGCGGAGTAGGCTCGAAGGGCCAAATGGCCTACTCGCGCTCCTAATTCTTATGTTAACCTTCTCTGCTCCAAGGAGAACAACCCCAGCTTCTCCACTTAACAGAAGTGCCTCGGCCCCGATATGACTCTGGTAAATCTCCTCTGCATCTTCTCCAAGGCCTTGACATCCTAGGACATCATTAGGAGTTAAAAAAATATATTGAGCTTACAGCTGAGTCTTGTCCTGGGATTAACTCAGTAACGTTGTAACTTTTGTCAATTGTCTAAAGTTGGAGGGAGGATCCGAGATACTTTTGAACAGTGTGATTTCATTTATATAGAATCACAGAAATTTACAGCATGGAAGGAGGCCATTCGGCCCACCGTGTCTGTACTGGCTGAAAAGGCTATCCAGCCTAATCCCACTTTTCAGCTCTTGATCCGTAGCCTTGTAGCACTTCAAGTGCACATCCAAGTACTTTTTAAATGTGATGAGGGTTTCTGCCTCTACCACCCTTTCAGACAGTGAGTTCCAGATCCTCACCACCCTCTGGGTGAAGAATTCCCTCTAAACCTCCTACCAGTTATTTTAACTCTCTGTCCCCTGGTTGTTGACCTCTCTGCTGGGAGAAATAGGTCCTTCCTATCCACTCTATCTAGGCCCCTCATAATTTTATACACCTCAATAAGGTCTCCCCTCAACCTTCGCTGTTGTAAAGAAAAAATCCCAACCTACCGAATCTTCCCTCATAACTAAAATTCTCCAGTCCAGGCCACATCCTCGAAAATCTCCTCTGTACCCTCTCTAGTGCAATCACACCTTTCCTGTATTATGGTGTGTTGTTTGACAGCATTTTATTTTCAAACGTGACTGACAGGAATGCAAATCTAGGAAGTCTCGGTAGCCGAAGTTTTTAGATATTTAAAGAGCTGGTCTGCTACGAGCCCAATAGTCAGCATGGATCCTACAAGAGACACAGTTCAGAGTAGCACTGCCCCCACAGTGATGAGAAATACAAAAAAATACTCCATCTAATTACAAAAGAACAGCTTATTATCGTTACGATTATGATCTTCACTGTTTTTCTTTCAAGGTGATTGACAGGATTTCTACTGTAACAACTTGTATTTATATAGCGCCTTTAACGTAGTGAAACGTTCCAAGGTGCTTCACAGGAGTGTTAGGAGATAAAAAAATGTTGGCACCGAGCCACACAAGTAAAAATTAGCGCAGGTGACCAAAAGCTTGGTCAAAGAGGCAGGTTTTAAGGAATGTCTTGAAGGAGGAAAGGCGGAGAGGTTTAGGAAGGGAATTCCAGAGCTTGGGGTCCAGGCAACGGAAGGCACAGCCATCAATGGTCGAGCGATTATAATCAGGGATGCACAAGAGGGTAGAATTAGAAGAGCGCAGACATCTCGGGGGGGGGGGGGGGGGGGAAGTGTTGTGGGGCTGGAGGAGATTACAGAGATAGGGAGGGGCGAGGCCATGGAGGGATTTGAAAACAAGGATGAGAATTTTGAAATCGAGGATTTGCTTAAGCCAATGTAGGTCAACGAGCACAGGGGGTGATGGGTGAGCGTGACTTGGTGCGAATTAGGACATGGGCAGCCGAGTTTTGGATCAACTCTAGTTTACGTCGGGTAGAATGTGGGAGGCTAGTCAGGAGTGTGTTGGAATAGTCAAGTCTAGAGGTTAAAAAAAAGATTGATGAGGGCTTCAGCAGCAGATGAACTGAGGCTGGGGCGGAGACGGGCGATGTGGAAATAGGCGGTCTTAGTTATACTGCGGACATGTGGTCGAAAGCTCATTTCAGGGTCAAATATAACACCAAGTTTGCGAACAGTCTGCTTCAGCCTCAGACAGGAGTTGGGGAGAGGGATGGAGTCGGTGGCTAGGGAACGGAGTTTGTGGCATGGACCGAAAACAATTAAATACATACATTAGATACCTATTCCCGCTTAGTTGAATAAATTCATTCACCAGTCCAAACCTAAAGTATTCCTGAAGCTCTTCCACTTACCGAAGTTGGGAAGGAGGATTAGATCCAATGGAGGATTAGAGTAATTACAGTAGAAAAAAAATAAGGAAAAGGTTGTGTGTGTTATTCTGGGCATGTCACTGAAAGCTTACCTTGCTCTGGGGCTGAGGCTTGGCGTGAGGCAACTTTCCTTTTCCAGGTGAGAATATTCCTTAGATCAACAGCTTTTTTTCCCCAAAAAACATGATTGATAAAACAATTTGTTCAATTTTATTTTCATTTTGTGAATAAGCACAGTGTGGCAACAGTTGAAATTGCTCACCTAATACCTCTACTACCACCAAATCTTGATGTATAGCAAAACCCACTGGAAAAAGGCCATGTAACTGGCAAATAAATTTCAACTCAGATAAATGTGAGGTATTACACTTTGGTAAGAAAAATAGGGAGGTCACATATTACTTGGAAAATAGGAGTCTAAATGGAATAGATTAGCAAAGGGATCTGGAAATGCAAATACACAAATCACTAAAAGTAGCCATGCAGTTTAATAAAGCCATAAAAATAGCAAACCAAGCACTAGGTTTTATTTCTAGAGGGATAGATTTGGAACGTAGAGAAGTTATGCTAAACTTGTATAGAATCTTGAGCCTATGAGGGAGAAGGGAACAGAGGGTTATGCTGATAGAGTTAGAGGAGCAAGGATGGGAGGAGGCTCGTGTGGACTGGTTGGGTCGAATGGCATTTTCTTGTGCTGCATATCCTGTCATTCTATATAAAAGCTGCAGTGTGATGTGAAAGGGCTGCCTCTCCCCCCACAGACTGGCTGGTAAGTGACGGTGACTGTTGCTTCCAGTGACCGTATACAGCCAAATCCTGAAAGATATTTATGTAGTACCTTTTCACCTCTCTCAGAGATGTCTCAAAGTGCTTCCTGCGCAATTAACTGCTTTGAGGTGTAATGAATATTGTTAAGTAGATAATGGAGCAGTTTAAAACAGTAAAATCTCTGACATACAGCAGTGAAATGAATCGGCATTTGATGATATTGGTTGAGGGAGGAACTGCTGGTCTGGATGGAGGGAGGTCTTCTTGCTCCCTGTTTGAATAATGGCACAGCAGAAACCGCACATTGGACAACACGGCACTCCCTCAGCACTACAGAGGCATCAACTTAGATCTGGAACCTCCGACAGTGCAGTGCTCCCTCAGTACTGTCCCTCTGACAGTACAGTGCTCCCTCAGTACTGTCCCTCTGACAGTACAGCACTCCCTCAGTACTATCCCTCTGACAGTACAGCACTCACTCAGTACTGCCCCTCCGACAGTGCAGCGCTCCCTCAGTACTGCCCCTCCAACAGTGAGGCGCTCCCTCAGTACTGCCCCTCCAACGGTGAGGCGCTCCCTCAGTACTGCCCCTCCGACAGTGCAGTGCTCCCTCAGTACTGCCCCTCCGACAGTGCAGTGCTCCCTCAGTACTGCCCCTCCAACGGTGAGGCGCTCCCTCAGTACTGCCCCTCCAACGGTGAGGCGCTCCCTCAGTACTGCACTGGAAGTGTCAGCCTGGATTATGTGCTCAAGCCTCTGGAGTGGGAACCTGAACCCACAACTTTCTGACTTCTCGTGGAGAGTGCTACCCAATGAGCCACAGATGACACCTATCAAAGAATTAAACCATGAGGGTGGCTTCCAAGTGTCCATGATAATAAGGACATAATGCTGGAGTGCAGGACCAACTGGGGTTTTCCAGCGCCTCAGGTGTGCATCACTTGCTGCTAATGCTCAATTCTGAATAATGTGGATTTTTTTAAAAGACTTCAATCAACAAATACATAAACACAAACTGTATTTGACCAGGAAAATTAAAATTGCACCATAGATGTTACAGAAACAAAAAAGACATTTACACGTAAAAAGGAATACATGAATCACCCTACACAATGCTGGTAATATCGAGAGAAAGATCAAAGATAATAGTGGCACAATATGCTGTCCAAATAAAACCGACAAAAAAAAAAACAACAGTACCGTAGCAAAAAAAGAACAAATTCTGGTCTGAACAAAAAGACAACTTGTTTGTGGTTCTTCAATTCCAACTCACAGCAATCGGTAAGGGCGAGGGTGAAGCAAGGTCAGAACTTGACAACACTAATACTGAAATCATTTCTTTTTAAACTATAAATGGAACCGAGGCGATTAGCAATGATACAGGATAATACAATCAAAATCGCCGCAGGTGATCCAACAAAGGAACTTTGCCGGGGGGGTGGGGGAAAGAGGTTACCTGCACTGCCCACAGGTGACTTGTCTTGAGCTATAGGCGTGCCGTGTGTAATGTATTTGCTTCATGGGTTCTTTGCTTAAGAATTCATAGCAACACATTGCTATTAAGAACCAGTTGGTTTATTAGCAAAGGTTTAACAATCAGACTACACATTACCAGTTCATCCACCAGGCTCACAACCGCCTGCCTCATCGTAGATCCCCCTGAACCCAACTGGCTGGGGTTTTATTGAGTCTTGTGAACATCACATGACTGACTAAGCCACTCACAGCTAGTGCATACATTGCACCTTTGTCATGCCCAAAGGCCAAGTGTGCCTGCTGGCTCAGGATCTGGTGTGTGGATTATCAAACCTCCTGCTATTCTGGCCCCTGTAAACATTGGCAAATGGCTACTGTATCCTTTCATTTGGGTTGGTCTTTTCGACGGGTGTGTAAACATTGGTGATGGCCATCTCGGGATAGTTACATTGCGCGTTGCTTTGAGAAGACTCAGCGATGTGCAGTGAAACTGGCTCGCCAAGGGGGTTGGGCGAGCAAGGGCGAACGATTCCCCAACTCAATTGCATATAAAAGAGCCCCCTTTGAAAAATCAGCAACAGTTTATCCCGGTGACCACAAGCAGAACCTGCTTGGTGTGTTTAAAAAAAATAAAATCAAAATGTTTCAACATATTTTGTTACTGGAGGGGAAATAAACAGTAACTTAATCACGAGTCTGAATGGTAATGTTTGCAAAATAGTTCACATGGGGCAGGAGGGGTGAGCGATTCCACGCTTACTTATTTTACAAAAAGAGGGACCTGCAGCCACACACACTCATCGAGCACGCTAGGTTGAGAATGACAATGCCAAGCATCTCTCCATTTGTGTGCATGTCACAGAACTCTCCCCAGCGCATCCTACCTACAATTCTAGCTCATGAATGCAAGTAAAAGCAAAATTCAAAATGGGTAGATGTTGTTTAAAAAGGGATTCTCTCATACAGCAATGTGGCTTCAGACTATCGTGGTTTAAAGAGACCAAGGCACTCTCACCTGCCCACCTGGGTCAACTGATGTTACCTTTCAATTGGATTTGAAGAGATGGGACATGTTTATCCTCGGGAGATATCTGTCACTGTGTATGAACTAGCTCTTTAAATATATATATATTAAAACAAAAACACCTGCCACCAATTGAGGCCAAGATCAGATCAGCCGTGATCTTATTGAATGGCGGAGCAGGCTCCAGGGGCCAAATGGCCGACTCCTGCTCCTATTCCTTATGTTATGTACAGGGCAGCGAGGGGTGAGAGAGCAGCCTGCAGCCCAGTTAACCGCTGGAGGATGTGTTCCAGTGAGCGACCATTGGGAAGAGTGGGAATGGAGAGACTTAAAAAAACTGAACGTAAAACCTGAGTCAAATAAATAAATAAATAAAGGGTAACCCTAATCGTGCTCACGTTACACACCCAGCACTCCGGATACACTGGTCAACCCCCAGCAAGCGACCAGATATACAGCAAGCATCAGATGAGGCACAGATTATAATTCATGGACAGTGGTCGCTTAATTTTTTTTTAAAATCGCAACGTGACATTAAATGTTGACACGTTTTAAATATCATTTTTTTTTTTAAATTATCATTGGGCATCTAGAAGGGCAATTAACTCAATCACTGTCTGGCCACAAAAGGTAAGCAAAGGTTTAGTCAGAATCAACAGTTTCAGGATGATGTATCTCACTGTAAAAATGGTCTACTTCTTGTAATCATAAGGAGATATTTCTGTAGGACACGGTATACGAAATTATTCCCGCCCCCTCCGAAAGAAAATTAACATCTTAAATTAATCCTAAGTGCTTTAAATATTTTTAATTACAATGTTAAAACTTTATGTACCATTTTGTTATTCTGGTGCTCCACATTGTCACACAATGCTATTACAATACAAACTACCTACTGACATAGAGTTATTGATGGAATTGTTGCCACGGACAAGCTTTTTGTTTGAATTGGGGGGGGGGCACTCTGGGAAGGGAAATGGTGAGAGCTGAAATATTGTCTCTTCAAGACCAACTATCCCAAGGGCACTTTCACACCTGATATACCATGCATTGCACCCCGATACTGGTCTGCTCAAAGCACATTTAAAGTTCTAGCCAGGTTCAACACACACACCACCCATTGCTAACTTCTGTCACCGCTTCGAGATCGACAACAACTTGTATATCATTAACAAAAGTGCTGTAAAATAAACGGCAGACGAGCTGAGCCTGATTTAATAAAGTCAAGGCATAAACTAGGGGCAGGTCCCGCTCCAGTGGCCCTTGTCATGTGCGGTAACAGGATACGCACTTTCGGAATTCGATTTGCCTAGGTGTATTCCCCCCACACCCCAACATAAAGAAAAACCCGGAGTGCTGGGGGTACAACTGGTGACTTGCCAGTTCTTGAGCCAGCTCGGAATGTGCCAGCCATGTGTTGTGCGTGGCTCAGTCAGCAATTTACAGTTTTGAAATCGGACTCGAGTATGACTGACTGCTCTGGACGGAGCTGGAAAGCTAATGTTGCTGCAGAATGGTTGAGCCTGCCCCAAAATTCAACCCGCTAATCCCAGTCATTGGCTTCGGGCTGGCTGATTTTAGAGTCAGTAAATACGTCCCGTGACCGTAATATGGAGGGCCTTTGATTAACAGTTACAGAAGGGACCAGACCTTTTGAGTGCCTGAATAATGATTTGGTCCATCGTCTCCATCAGAAACTGGGATCGAGGTCACCTCAGCATTACAATTTTTATGGTCGAGCTCAATTCTAGCATAAGAAATTAATAAATATATATGGAAAAAGTTTCAAGACAAACTTGGTCAAACTTAAAAAATAAAGCATTTTTAAAAAGTCCGTCATTTTTCAATCTACGGAAAATCCGCCAGAAACCTCCTTCTGATGACCTCAAGATGTTCCTAAATGCAATTAGCCTCAAACTGACCCACTTGCATCAATTAG
This sequence comes from Pristiophorus japonicus, assembly GCF_044704955.1. Classification (NCBI taxonomy): domain Eukaryota; kingdom Metazoa; phylum Chordata; class Chondrichthyes; family Pristiophoridae; genus Pristiophorus; species Pristiophorus japonicus. The sequence continues at coordinate 5,997,574 of NC_091996.1, forward strand.
CCTCTAACTGACCTACTTGCACCAATTTAACCTTGTAGCCTCGCAGCTACATCTTCACTACAGAACACACATGGTATAATCCCCCTGTCCAGCCTCTCTAATCCTGAACAATGCCACGGGAGATTTGTTAATTAAACCTTTAAATAAAGATATCCTTTAGACAGAGGACTTGATGTTTGTCTAATTCGCTTCAGCATTCATAAATACGTTTTAAAAAAAACACCACTGCACCTCTTTTGTGCTAACTCTCACTAGCCAATCACGATTTATGTTATTTGTGTTACCAGGGCTGCACATTATATTAAGAAACTGCGTTAGTAGCTTCAATATTTTTGGTGAGGTACTGTACTCTGACCAATTTATGTTAAAATCCATGTAAATATCCCATGACAGCAACGTTGTGTCGCTGTTTTGAAAGCGCTGTGGTGATAAGGCACGAGTTTACTCTCTTGGTCCCCAACATAGCGAGTCCCTGAGCTCAGTCAAGAGGAGGCGCTGCACTCGGGCCTTCAACACGGGAGAGGAAAGAAAGGATTGGCATTACTTAACTTGCTGAGGCAAGAGGATATTTGGAAACCTTCCCCACCTGTGTGGCAATGCCCCCGACTGCAGACTATTAAAGGGGCTCAAATGCCTCTCTTTGGAAGTTTTGAACAATTGACTAACACTGGCTCCCCCAATACACGAGGGAGAAAGGAATCCAAGGAGATGCTGACAGGGTGAGATGAAGAGGGTGGGAGGAAGTTCGTGTGGAGCACAAACACCGGCATGGCGCACTTACATCTATGTAAAAAGCTGACACAGATTTGGTGACAGGGAGGTTATAGAAAAGAGGGGGGGGATAAAGGCACTTGCATTACAGTTCTGGTCTCCATAGTACAAAAGGAGATAGAGGCACTGGAAAAGCTGCAAAAAGATTCACAGAGATGATACCAGACTGAGAGGTTATACTTATCAGGAAAGACTGAACAGGCTGGGGCTCGTTTCTCTAGAAAAGAGACGGCTGAGGGGTGAGCTGATACAGGTCTTCAAAATTATGAAAGGATTTGATAAGAGCAGATGTAGAGATGTTTCCACTTGTGGAAACTAGGGGCCATAAATACAAGGTAGTCACTAATAAATCCAATAGGGAATTCAGGAGAAACCTCTTTACCCGGAGAGTGGTGAGAATGGGGAACTCACTACCACAGGGAGTGGTTGAGGCGAATAGTATCGATACATTTAAGGGGAAGCTGGATAAAGACATGAGGGAGAAAGGAATAGAGGGATATGCTGATATGATGAGATATATAGGGGTGGGAGGAGGCTCGTGTGGAGCATAAACACCAGCACAGACCTGTTGGGCCGAATGGCCTGTTTCTATGTAGTCCCAAAACAGTGATGTGCCAATTGTATAGTTCCTATTTATTCAACTGTTCAAGAAATAAAATTTTTTACATGAAATTAAGAATTGTTGCAAAGTAGTAATTGAATGCAGGCTTTAAAAACGAGGTGGGAGTTGAAGCTATAAGATTGGATTACGGTTTTTGCAATCACTCAGAATCATCACCGTTACAATGCACTTTCATTTCATGGACCCCGCTCATCTTTGAGCTGACAGCATCTGTTGGAATGATCTGCGTCACTGACCTGTGACAGGGATTGCACTGTTGGGCGACTCAGGGATATTATCACTTCGAGTTCAGACATGGATCGTTTGGAGTTGATCACTGGGACACTGTGCACAGTAGATAGTCGGCCTGCGCAAACTCAAACATTCAGCACTTGCATCTACACAAGAGTACGTGGCTCCCACTCCTGACAGAGGAACGAGCCGAGATAGCAGGACAAGCTGGGAGGGACTCGGCATTCTCGAACCGAGGCATCTCAGTTGGGGGGGCGGTTACATAAGAAATAGGAGCAGGAGTAGGCCATACGGCCCCTCGAGCCTGCTCCGCCATTTAATACGATCATGGTTGATCCCTGATCCGATCATGGACTCAGGTCCACTTCCCTGCCCGCTCCCCATAACCCCTTAACGGTTACGATCGGGTGGTTGAAAGATGCGTAACAGGAAAGAGAAAGGAAAGCTGAAATTATACTTCCAGATGTGGCAGGGTAGCAGGACAAGACGACACAGGGTCATGGTGGGGACGGGAAAGCTGGGGATAGTGACCTGCAAGTGTTCTGACTACAGGTACACAGACCCGAAATGTTATCAACGCTCACTTAGCCTTTAAAAAAAAATTCGCTCCCGGGTGCAGCTGTCAAGACAGCAGCCATGCATCCTGCCCACCGGCTGAGCCATCTTACTGGCGGCCTGATTTGTAACAACGGACACACATTATTGGACTAGTTTTAAAAATACCGAGACAGCTAAGCTTGTAGGTGTGCAGCCCAAGATTCTTAAAACGAGTTGCAACGAGCAAGGACCCAAAGGCTGCAGTTATACTGCCTCGGTGCAAGGTGGCTTTAGGTGGGTACCAGTGCAAAACTGAGCGTGTTAAAACCGAAGTGTGACAGAGTGCCTCCAGCAGTCTGTCTCACATCGGTCTGCATTTCCCAAGAATACAGTGTGAATCCATTCAGTTTTGGGCACCACAACTCACAATAACTTGTATTTATATAGCGCCTTTAATGCAGTGAAACATCCCAAGGCGCTTCACAGGAGTATTACGAGATAAAAATTTGATACCAAGCCACATAAGTAGAAATTAGCGCAGGTGACCAAAAGCTCGGTCAAAGAGGTAGGTTTTAAGGAGCATCTTGAAGGAGGAAAGAGAGGTAGAGGTGGAGAGGTTTAGGGGGGGAGTTCCAGAGCTTGGGACCTAGGTAACAGAAGGCACGGCCACCAATGGTGGAGCGATTATAATCAGGGAAGCTCAGGAGGGCAGAATTAGAGGAGCGCAGACATCTGTGGGGGGGGGGGGGGGGCTGGAGGAGATTACAGAGATAGGGAGGGGTGAGGCCATGGAGGGATTTGAAAACAAGGATGAGAATTTTGAAATCGAGGCGTTGCTTAACCGGGAGCCAATGTAGGTCAGCGAGCACAGGGGGTGATGGGTGAGCGGGACTTGGTGCGAGTTAGGACACGGGCAGCCGAGTTTTGGATCACCTCTAGTTTAGGTAGGGGAGACCAGGAGCTGGAGGGTACGGTGATCCCAAGAGCATTTATAGTACCGTTTACAGGGGCGAATAAATATAGCAGGTTCTGGTGCTACCAATATTGTGCCTACATACCTGTTTGTATAGTATTTGGAAAAGTGGGAAATCTCTTTTGAACAAAAAAAAATACCGCCACAATATACAGAATGAAAATAACAGTGCAGAAAATTCAAGCAGTATTAGTGGAACCAAGGCTGACCCTGTGTGGCCATTACTGAGGCTGCATCTTGAGTGATTATCACTGTGTGAGGAGGGATCACATGATGGCCATGGCCCGGCTCGTAACTGTTTATACATGAGCTTTAGCAATGAAGCTAGACCTCAGCGTGGAAAATATAGAAGTATTCGATTTCTTTCAAGTTTTTTCAGATCATTAAGTGGAAATAAAAAATAAAACAGCAAGCTCTCCGATTCGCATACAGCTGGCCTTCCTTCTCCAGATTTCGACGCAGTGCAGTTCTACAATCACAATACAAAAAAAACATCTCATTCTAATAACTGACAAAAGAACCGGCTCCACTTTACCACTGATAGAGTTCGCTGGATGTTGAAGTCATTACACAATTGGTTAACAAACTCTGAAAAAAAGAATATCTGTTTGGCTGAATCAATCTCTCGACTGCTGAGGGAAGGAAGTTAAGGCAATGCTTAATAGAGCTAAAGTGTAAAGAATAAAACTTCACGTCTAAACCATCTTGATATTTCACATTGTGCTTCTACGGGTCACTTTTCCAAGCCCCCTAATGATTCAGAGTGAGAGGTGTCCAAGCTAATCACACACGTCAACAGTGTATTTAAGTGTCAGCCATCACAAAGGACCGGACTGCCCCATAAACAGTGCATAGTGTACATCTTAACAGCTTTATCACGGGCTGCTTCTGTGTGAATCCGTCAAATCAAAACACAGCCATTTCTCTCCCCCTCCCACCCACCCAAAATACACTCCATGAACCGCTAGCTCCTGCTGACATCAGGAATGTAGGCCGCCTTGATAGAAGGTCTCAGATCTAACCCAATTACTAAAATCGCTTATGGATTCTTCAGTTTTTACAGGCAAAGTTCTACAGTCAATCAGTAACATTCTAGCTGGTGAAAGTTACAGGCTAACGTGTTCCATTTGGTTCGAATGACCCGACTTACTTTGCACAAGTAAGTTTCGCGATTGGCAAATAACTTTTTAAACTGCTGGTGGCAATTTTAGTTGCAGAGAGAGAGAGAGAGAGAGAGAAAATCTTACTACTAATGAGAAATATTGCATTCAAGCCCTGTGAGTAGTTCTCAGTTTGGGCAAGACTGAGACACAAGAATATAAATATTGAACGATGGGACAGGTCCTCAAGTCTGCTTCAGTTAGGACAGTCAACGTCAGGTATAGTTCTCAGAACCAATTATTTTGACACTCTGATTAAAATATTTAACACCGCCAACTCACAATATTGCTGAATATCAGTAACATTAATTTGGCCGGGGATTTATAATCTTCATCCGAGATGAAAGCTTTGCTTATTTGTTTTCTTAAAGCTCACTTTAAGTTGATGTGACGGAATCATACCATTAGGTTAAGTAGAAAGGGCAGGCGTTTCCATTGAAAAAGACTTCTATAGGGCCATTCACCTCAGGACGTCCCAAAGCGCTTTGCGGCCAATTAAGTACTTTTTGGAGAGTAGTCACTGTTGTAATGTGGGAAACGTGGCAGCCAATTTGCGCACAGCAAGCTCCCACACACAGCAATGTGATAATGATCAGATAATCTGTTTCAGTGATGTTGATTGAGGGATAAATATTGGACAGGACACCAGGGTCAACTCCCCTGCTCTTCTTTGAAATAGTGCCATGGGATCTTTAACATCCACCTGAGGGGGCAGACAGGGCCTTAGTTTAACATCTCATCCAAAAGACGGCATCTCCGACAGTGCAGCGCTCCCTTTACAAATGTACAGGGTATTGGTGAGGCCACACCCGGAGTACTGCGTATAGTTTTGGTCTCCGTATTTAAGGAAGGATATACTTGCATGGAGGCTGTTCAGAGAAGGTTCACTAGGTTGATTCCAGAGATGAGGGGGTTAACTTATGAGAATTGGTTGAGTAGGTTGGGCCTATGCACATTGGAGTTCAGAAGAATGAGAAGTGATCTTATTGAAACGATTAAGATTATGAGGGGGCTCGACAAGGTGGATGTTGAGAAGATATTTCCACTCATAGGGGAAACTAAAACTAGGGGACATAGTCTCAGAGTAAGGGGCCACCCATTTAAAACTGAGAAGAGGAAAAATTTCTTCTCTCAGAGGTTGTGGAATTCGCTGCCTCAGAGAGCTGTGGTAGCCGGGACATTGAATAAATTTAAGACAGCTTCTTAAGTGATAAGGAATTAAGGGGTTATGGGGAGCGGGACCTGAGTCCATGATCGGATCAGCCATGATCATATTAAATGGCGGAGCAGGCTCGAGGGGCCGTATGGCCCACTCCTGCTCCTATTTCTTATGTTCTTAATGGGAAGGTGGATTTAAGCTTTGTAACGCGGCCTCCCCGAGTCTCGAGGCAGCTGTGGGACCACGGATGCAGAAACCTGGGTCAGAGCACTCTGACAGCTGATGATACCTCCTGCTACAACTGATGGGATGGAGGAGCAAGATTAATGTTGGACGTGGGGTGGAGAAACGAAGATAAACAAAGATATTGCGGACGGCAATATCTGGTTAAATTGCTAAAACCTTCTTGTTGCAGAGCATGTCTGAGCGCGTGAAGTGCCACTGAGTTGAGCTGGACCCCCCGCTGGACATCCCGCTCCCCCCCCGCCCCATGTGCTTGGAACATGGAGCGCCAACACAACCTGAGCCCACGTAGCTGGGAGCGTGGTCAGTGCAGCTCCCTACGTCTGCACCCACAAACCCGCTTCGGGTCGCCAAACCTCCGGGAACAAAAGATTCATCTGCTGCGAGCGGCTCCGGGAGCACAATAGCGGGGGCGTTCAAAAATAAAAATGGTGCATTTTTATTGTTTGAGATGGGGGGGGGGGGGGGGGGGGGGGGGAAAGAGGGCGTATTTTGGAGTGGGACTGAAGCCGTTGAGGGAGAAAGGAGTAGAAGGGTCTGCCGATGGGGTGAGACAACGGGGGTGCGGGAGGAGGATGGCACGGACCCCTTCGGCCTGTCTCCGTGCTGTAAAATTTAAAGTATGAAAGAAAAAGAAAAGACTTGCATTTCTATAGCGCCTTTCACGACGTCCAAAGTGCTTTACAGCCAATGAAGTATTTTTTTGTTTTGAAGTGTAGTCACTGTTGTAATGTGGGAAACGCGGCAGCCAATTTGCGCACAGCAAGCTCCCACACACAGCAATGTGATAATGACCAGATCATCTGTTTTTACGATGTTGATTGAGGGATAAATATTGGCCAGGACACCGGGGGCGGGGACGCGGGGGGGAGGGGAGGACACCGGGAGAACTCCCCCCCCCACCCCCCCCCCTCCACCCTTTGCTGTAACAACAAAGCCCGACGAGAGGTCGAACTGAAGCAGACGTGGGGAGTTTACAGGGCTACCGAGCAACGGACGGCCATGTTTGCATGCACAGCCCTTGGGCCGTCAGTCGAATTCAAGTCCTTCTCCTGATTCTGTCACACTGTTACGGAGTCTGGGAGCAGCGATTTGTGTGTGTGTGTGTGTGTGTGTGTGACAATGAGTGAGTGGGCGTCTGTCTTTCCCCATCACCCACCCCCTGAGCCTCTGCTACCTTTGGACGATGTCACTGATTTCCTTGAGGGACGAGAGGAGTTTGGTGAAGTCCTGGCTGGCCGAGCAGATCTGCAGCTGCCGCAGGTTGCTCTCCAGCTTGTTGATGGCCTCCCTGAAGGCAAACTTGTTGCGCATCTGCTGGATGCAGTCCACGTAGCTGACGCAGAAGGTGTAGAGGTTCTTGGCGGCCTCCAGCACGGCACTGTGGCTGGTCGTCTGCTCACAGTTCTTGCCGATGGCCACCCGCAGTGCCTCCGTGCTCTGCAGCACCGTGTCCCGGGTGATGCTGGCGCTGGCCAACCTCTCGGGCTGCAGCCGGGTCTTGCGCAGGGAGACGCGGGTGGAGATGAGGGGGATGAAGGCGGCGGCGTTGGCCGAGAGCGGGGGCTGCTCGGCGCTGGGGGAGGGCACGGGCCCGGTCGAGGCCTTGGCAGGCTGCGGCCTGGGAGCCGAGTGGAGGAGGGGGAGGAGGGCCGGCCGTTTCAGCGCCTCCCCCGGCGGCCCGACCCTCGCGGCCTCGGGCGCGGCGGCGTCGGGGCCCAGCTTGGGCTTGACGCCCGGCGCCATCTCGCCGGCGGCCTCGTGGCCCGGGCTCCGCGGCGGCCTGACGGCTTTGGTGCCCGGCGTCGCCGGTGACAGGGGAGGAGGGGGTGGGGGAGGCGGCGGGGGAGCCTGTTTGGACTTCTGTAGCTTGCCCCGGTCCCTGACGGGGGCCGACAGCAGCTGGTCGGGGGCGTGCCTGGAGCGCCGAGGCCTGGGGTCGTCGCCGGGGGGCAGCCTGACCCCTCCCGGGACGGGCGCGGCGCACGGCTTCAGCGCGGCGGCGACTGGCGTGGCGTGCTCCTGTTGTTGGGGGGCGCAGCTTAAGGCACAAATCTTGCCGCCCTCCTCCCGGTCTCGGAGGCCGCCGGACACCGGGTGCCGGCGGACGAGCTTGGGCGTGGAGGCGGGCGGGCTGGAGCCGGGACTGGTCTCCAGGTTGTTGAAAACCTCGTCGCTCGGCTCGTCGGTCTTTTTGGGCAGGCGGGGAGGGGCGGTCAGGCAGCCCCGGGGCGGCCCGTCCGCTTTGGTCTCGTTGGTCCGCTTTCGGGGCAGGGCCGGCTTCTCGCCGCGGTCAGCGGCCGCCTCGGACTGCTTCCCCGCCGACTGCAGGTCCCGCGGGAGGGTGAGTGCCTTCCGCTCCGTCTCCCGGCCCCCCGGCGCCATGGATGAGGCCGAGCAAGATCTCATGAAGCGCTTGGAGTTCGAGACGGGCTCCTCCTCGCCGCCCGCCGCCTTGCCCGCGGCGCCCGGCTTCTTCAGGTGCGGGGCGAAGAAGCCGGCTGTCCCCAAGAAGCTACCGTTGGCCACCCCTCCCGCCCCGCTGTTGGAGCCCGGCGGCCCGGCGCTGAACGAGTGCTGAAATTTGGCCGGGTCGATGGGGTCGAGAGGCGCCACGCTGTTGGCAAAGGCCCCGTTGTTCGTCTCCCTGGCAGCCACAGCGAGGTCCTCCGCTGCCTCTCCCTTCCTCTCCGCGTGGCCGTCCATGTCGCGGAACGAGCTGCTGCGTTTGGGAGGCGTGGGCGCTGTCTTCTTCTTCTTTTTGATGAAGGAGCTGAAGATCGAGCTGGACTTGCCTTTCTCTTTGGTGAAGGACTGCAAACGCTCGTCGTCCAAGTTGCCGTCCGGGTCTCTGTCCTTGCGGGGCAGCATCGGAGAAATGGCCATCTCGTGGTCCCCGGAATCTGCAGAGAGAGAGAGAGGCAGACGTCAACACCCTCACCTCCTGTCCGGCACTCGACTGGATTTACTCAGGGACTCTGGGCAAACAAACATTATCCTTACTGTCCAAACAAGGGGTCACACCGACTTTAGCAATTGTTGCCCGGCGAGTGTCACCCATCTGTCTTGTCGTGGGGGGAAACAGCAAGAGGCAGGTCTGTGCTCGGGTGTGTGGGGGGGGAGGGGGTCGGGTGTGTGTGTGTGCGTGTGTGTGTGTGTGTATACGGGTTGGTGCGTGTGTGTGTGTGTGTATACGGGTTGGTGTGTGTGAAGGTTGGTGGGCGGGTGTGTGTGTGTGAAGGTTGGTGCGTGTGTGTGTGTGTACGGGTTGGTGTGTGTGAAGGTTGGTGGGTGCGTGTGTGTGTGTGTGTATATGGGTTGGTGTGTGTGAAGGTTGGTGTGTGTGTGTGTGTATATGGGTTGGTGTGTGTGAAGGTTGGTGGGTGTGTGTGTGTGTGTGAAGGTCGGTGCGTGTGCGTGTGTGTGTATACGGGTGTGTGTGTGTATACGGGTTGGTGTGTGTGAAGGTTGGTGTGTGTGTGTGTGTGTGTGTGTGTGTGTATACGGGTTGGTGTGTGTGAAGGTTGGTGGGTGCGTGTGTGTGTGTGTGTGTGTATACGGGTTGGTGTGTGTGAAGGTTGGTGGGTGCGTGTGTGTGTGTGTGTGTGTGTGTATACGGGTTGGTGTGTGTGAAGGTTGGTGTGTGTGTGTGTATATGGGTTGGTGTGTGTGAAGGTTGGTGGGTGTGTGTGTGTGTGTGTGTGTGTATACGGGTTGGTGTGTGTGAAGGTTGGTGGGTGCGTGTGTGTGTGTGTGTGTGTGTGTATACGGGTTGGTGTGTGTGAAGGTTGGTGTGTGTGTGTGTATATGGGTTGGTGTGTGTGAAGGTTGGTGGGTGTGTGTGTGTGTGTATACGGGTGTGTGTGTGTGTATACGGGTTGGTGTGTGTGTGAAGGTTGGTGGGTGCGTGTGTGTGTGGGGGCAGGGCAGAGGCAGGTCTGTGCTGCGGGGGGGGGGTGGCAGGGGAGGGGGATCTAGGTTCAGATCCTGCTCAGACCGATGCGCTGAAGGGTCATGTGTGAAATTAGTTTGGATCTGTCAATCCAGTAGCGAGTGGGCGTGGGCCTAGGACACGGGATTACCCTCACACAGCACCAGATTGTACAGTACTAGGTGCCTGTTTCACAGAGAGGCCATAGGATGGCCGGTTTAGGCAATGGTGGGAAACAGCATGGATTTGGTGAAGTAGGAGGAGTCTGCTGGGGCTTGGGGCTGAAGCAAGTTGTTCGTGGCACAGTCCGGGGAGCTTTATCGAGCTGTGTGTATTGCGGAAAGAGTTCTGTTCCCCAGGACTGACAGCTCCCTTCACTCTGATCAGCGCAAAAGGGCAGAAAAATAACACAACACAACACAAGTTATTTTGAACTGTTACACAGTGCATACACCGCTCAGTATTCAGCCCCCAGGGATCTTATTAATGATGCTGTGCAATGCAACTCACTTTTTAAGACAGCGGTAATAAAAAATTAAAAATTTTTATGCTGTTTTCAAGAGATGTGTAGTTTAACTTGCAAATGAAGGTGAATTCTGCTCCCTATGTGTTGATAGGGCGAGGTGACATATCGGGTGGGAGGAGGCTCGCGTGCAGCATGGACTGTTTCTGCCCTGTCAGACTTAGACAAGAACGACTTTCAGGGTCGGTGAGCGTTGAGATTTGCGCAGTTCACTGGGCAGGGAAAGCGCTATCACACCAGCAAAGCAATCAAGTTTAATTATCAGTTTGCAAGCCACAAAGCGTGGCACACAAATAGACAGAGCTGGCCTCTGAAAATTGACACTAGGCATCGCAGGTGCTCCTCATGTAGGGACCAGCCATCCCCTCGTACGTTGGAGGGATTAACTGCTCTCGCACTGAAGCCGTTGAGGGAAAAAGGAGAAGGGTCGGCTGATGGGGTGTGGGATGGGGGTGGGAGGAGGTCGTTCCAGCTGGAGAATGATACCTGCGGAACCATACCCCGGCATGGTCTGACACCTGCAGGAGATCCTTTTAGTAATAATCTGGTGGCTGTACCGTCAGAATGTGGTCCTTTCTAATAGGAGGCGCTTGTTGTAAATGTTATCTTTGACTGGCCTGTCTCCTGTGCTGTAAAACTCAGGGGTGGAAATTCCTGTTATAACGCGGTCCGTTAGCACCAGTGCCAGGCGGCTAACGCGTGGCAGAGGCCCACCATTGGCGGTAAGCAATATCCACAGCTCTTTGGTGGAGGTGCCAAGAGCGAACATTGCGCCGTCTCATGCCACCCCCGCTTGGCGATGGCATCCAGCGGGCAACGCCCCCGTGGCGCCGTTCCCGCGATATTCGGGTGTGCGCGGACACCTAACGGCAAGGCGTCCATACTGACTGGGAAATAGTGGAGGGGAACATTGTGGTGCGTGGGCGTATTCGTCCAGAGATCAAGGCAAGTTATTATCTTTCGTTATTTCTGCCCGTTTCATTAGCTGTAACAGTGGGGAAGTTTGTGTGTGTGGGGCGGAGAAGTTTGAGGTTTTTTTTGTCTCTTCCCGTTTTTCCACCTAGCATGACGGCAGCCGTTTGTTGCGATATTCGGTCGGCCCCCTGAGCTCCTGCCCCGTGGGTGAGTGCGGAACGGCACTTTATAAGTGCTGCTCTCTCATCTTTGGGCGTATATGAACTGAATTTTTGCAGTTTGAGGCTGCACCCGACTCCCAATGCTAAAATCAGCTCTCAAGTGGTGAGACCACCTCGGGAACGGCCAGATCCAATTTCCACCCCTCAATGTCAAGAGTGATTTTGTTGAGCGGAGTGTGTAATTCCCGCGCTCCCGCGTGCATCGCCACACGTACCGTGTTCGCCGGCCACTTTGAATATCGAGAGGGTGGCCTCCGGGACCTCGCTCTGCTCCTTGTTCTCGGTCGTCCTGCGGAGGGTGCGTGTTTTGGTCGGCAGTTCCGGTGCCTGGGGCTTGTTGCTGCTGCAGCATTTCCCGCCTTTCTTCCCCAGTTCTTTCTCGACCTCTGAAAAGCACGCGAGGAAAGGTCAGCGTGGCATTTCTGGACTGTTTCAAATCAGCACGTGGTCAAATTTCTGTGTAAATCGCGATAGGGCTTCCGCGAGTTAACACAGGAGGGGGACGATTGGGATAACTGCTCACACTATCAGCCAGTCTCCAAACTTTACACAGGCACTCAAACAATTTAAGCTACTTCGGGGCGGATTTTCCGGTCCTTTGTGTTCGGTTTTTTTTTGCCCCGGAGCGACAGCAATAGCGGTGGTGAGGTGTTCTGGGCGGGCGATCATCCTCCAGTGCCCCCCCCCCGGGGGTTTTGGGGGCCAGTTTTGAGGCTGAGCGGAGCAGCACCGCCCGGAAGAGCTGTGCCAATGTGCAACACCCCTGGTTGCAACCCCACCTCAATTTTTGACTCTCGCCCAACCCGTCCGCCCCGCAGTGAACGCCTGGGAACCTATACCGGCGGCAGAGAGGTAGGAAATGCCGTCCTAATGGAAGAGTGATTGTTTGTTTTTTATTTTCATTATTTTTGTGGTTTATGTTGTGGTGGCACGGGCAATGTTTTGGGAATGTTTGTGTGTGATTTTCTTTTTCTCCCCAGCGCTCCCGGCCTGGTTCTTTAGCTCGGGAGTTTCCCATGCTAACGCCCCAAGAGAGAGGTGTACAACGCCTCCCTTAGCGCTGCGTCCCCTGACTCAGGGCCCAGCCGCCCAATTTTGCTGACTGAGGCGCAAACTGTTCCCGGGCGCACACTTTACCGCCCCACCGCCATTACCGCCCAGAAATCAGTAAAGCCCAAAATCCAGGCCGTTATGTTTAACAATCGACTGATCCATAAAATGTGAAACACCTGCACCATGTAATTGTTTATGACTGGCAGATTAATGTAACTTTGCCCACAAAACTAACTGAGCTTACAATGAAAAGAATGCTTTGGCCACAAAAACATCTAGCTGTACATTGAGCACTTGGTACTGTAAATAAATACTGACACACTCCCAGGGTCCCCCTGTCAACACTGACACACTCCCGGGGTCCCCCTGTCAACACTGACACACTCCCGGGGTCCCCCTGTAAATACTGACACACTCCCGGGGTCCCCCTGTCAACACTGACACACTCCCGGGGTCCCCCTGTAAATACTGACACACTCCCGGGGTCCCCCTGTAAATACTGACACAGTCCCGGAATCCCCCTGTAAATACTGATACACTCCCGGGGTCCACCTGTCAACACTGACACACTCCTGGGGTCCCCCTGTAAATACTGACACACGCCCGGGGTCCCCCTGTAAATACTGACACACTCCCGGGGTCCCCCTGTAAATACTGACACACTCCCGGGGTCCCCCTGTAAATACTGACACACTCCCGGAATCCCCCTGTCAACACTGACACACTCCCGGGATCCCCCTGTCAACACTGACACACTCCCAGGGTCCCCCTGTCAATACTGACACACTCCCGGGGTCCCCCTGTCAACACTGATACACTCCCGGGGTCCCCCTGTAAATACTGACACACTCCCGGGGATCCCTTGTAAATACTGACACACTCCCGGGTCCCCCTGTAAATACTGATACACTCCCGGGGTCCCCCTGTCAACACTGACACACTCCCGGGGTCCCCCTGTCAACACTGACACACTCCCGGGGACACCCTGTCAACACTGACACACTCCCAGGGTCCCCCTGTCAATACTGACACACTCCCGGGGTCCCCCTGTAAATACTGATACACTCCCGGGGTCCCCCTGTCAACACTGACACACTCCCGGGGACACCCTGTCAACACTGACACACTCCCAGGGTCCCCCTGTCAATACTGACACACTCCCAGGGACCCCCTGTAAATACTGACACACTCCCGGGGATCCCTTGTAAATACTGACACACCCCCAGTGACTCCCTGTAAATACTCTCACAACCCCATTCCCTGTAAATACTGACACACTCCCAGGGACCCCCTGTAAATACTAAAATACTGGCACACTCCCGGGGAACCCCCTGTAAATACTGACACACTCCCGGGGACCCCCTGTAAATACTGACACATCCTCGGGGACCCCCTGTAAATACCGACACACTCCCGGGGACACACTGTAAATACTGACACACCCCCAGGGACCCCCTATAAATACCGACACACACCCATGCTCTCCCTGCAAAAATTGCCATATTCCTGTGGTCCAACTGCAAATATCGACACTGTAATATATTTGCTTCATGGGTTCTTTGCTTAAGAATTCATATCAACAATTGCCATTAAGAACTAATTGGTCTATTAACAAAGGTTTAACAAGCACACTACACATTACCGGTTCATCCACCAGGCTCATAACTGCAAACCTCATCATGAATGACCTAGACTCAACTGGCTGGGGTTTTATTGAGTCTTGTGAACATCACGTGACTGGCTAAGCCACTCACAATGCATCATCCCTACAAACCTGTGAGCATGTTCTAAGGTGCATACATTACAGACACATTCTCTGAGGCTCCTCCAGAAAACTGACATAGAAACATAGAAAATAGGTGCAGGAGCAGGCCATTCGGCCCTTCGAGCCTGCACCACCATTCAATAAGATCATGGCTGATCATTCACCTCAGTACCCCTTTCCTGCTTTCTCTCCATACCCCTTGATCCCTTTAGCTGGAAGGCCACATCTAACTCCCTCTTGAATATATCCAATGAACTGGCATCAACAACTCTCTGCGGTAGAGAATTCCACAGGTTAACAACTCTCTGAGTGAAGAAGTTTCTCCTCATCTCAGACCTAAATGGCATATCCCTTATCTTTAAACTAAGTCCCCTGGTTCTGGACTTCCTAACATCGGGAACATTCTTCCTGCATCTAACCTGTCCAGTCCCGTCAGAATTTTATATGTTTCTATGAGATTTCTTCTCATCCTTCTAAACTCCAGTGAATACAGGCCCAGTCGATCCAGTCTCTCCTCATATGTCAGTCCTGCCATCCCGGGAATCAGTCTGATGAACCTTTGCTGCACTCCCTCAATAGCAAGAACGTCCTTCCTCAGAATAGGAGACCAAAACTGAACACAATATTCCAGGTGAGGCCTCACTAAGGTCCTGTACAACTGCAGTAAGACCTCCCTGCTCCTATACTCAAATCCCCGAGCTATGAAGGCCAACACACCATGAACACACTCCCGTTAACCACCGTAAATACTGACCATGGACTCCTTGTCCTCATTTCTGAAAGTCTGTCATACACAAAGTAAAACCATGCTTTCATTGAAGATAGACGTGATTTATTAGTTTGCAGCAGGGAAATAAAGTGCCAGTGAGTTTGTAAATATAGAAAATAAAGTGTGGAATGTTTGCTGTGGTGAATCGCCTCGGAGGGACTGAGTGCAGCTAACCCTGTGTGCCCCTCACGTACCCCACATTGTCCCACGTCACGAACACTCACCTTCTGATATGCTGGACTCCTGAAACATCGTATCGAATGCGCGATGGATGTCGGCAAATGACGGCCGGTCCCCTGGATTCCACTTCCAGCCTAGAGACGAGCATCGTGATTAGAGGTTTCTGTACAGAGTTAAAACTTTCTCGTCCAACGCAACGACGTGGCAGATTCTCAGCGTCAACCCATTGACTGATTTCACGAGGAAAGCAAACAGGCTTCCTCCGTTCCTGCTGTGGCTCAATGGGTAGCACTCTCTCGCCTCCGACTCAGAGTTCAAGTACCACGCCATAGACTTGAGCATAAAAAAGATACAGGCTGACAATTCAGGGCAGTACTGAGTGAGTGCCGCACTGTCGCAGAGCAGTACTGAGGGAGCGCTGCACTGTCGGAGGGGCAGTACTGAGGGAGTGCCACACTGTCGGAGAGCAGTACTGAGGGAGTGCCGCACTGTCGGAGAGCAGTACTGAGGGAGTGCCGCACTGTCAGAGAGGCAGTACTGAGGGAGTGCCGCACTGTCAGAGGGGCAGTACTGAGGGAGCGCTGCACTGTCGGAGGGGCAGTACTGAGGGAGTGCCGCACTGTCAGAGGGCAGTACTGAGGGAGCACTGCACTGTCGGAGGGGCAGTACTGAGGGAGTGCCGCACTGTCGGAGGGACAGTACTGAGGGAGTGCAGCACTGTCGGAGGGGCAGTACTGAGGGAGTGCCGCACCGTCGGAGGAGCAGTACTGATGGAGTGCCGCACTGTCGGAGGGGTAGTATTGAGGGAGCGCTGCACTGTCGGAGGAGCAGTACTGAGGGAGTGTTGCACTGTCAGAGGGCAGTACTGAGGGAGCGCTGCACTGAGGGAAGGGCAGTACTGAGGGAGCGCTGCACTGAGGGAGGGGCAGTACTGAGGAAGCGCCGCACTGTCGGAGGGGCAGTACTGAGGGAGTTCCGCACTGTCGGAGGGGCAATACTGAGGTAGTGCTGCACTGTCACAGGGGTAGTACTGAGGGAATGCCGCACTGTCGGAGGGTGTCGACTTTCAGATGAGATGTTAAACCGAGGCCCTGTCTGCCCTCTCAGCTGGACATAAAAGATCCCACGGCACTATTTCGAAGAAGAGCAGGGGAGTTATCCCCGGTGTCCTGGGGCCAATATTGATCTCTCAATCAACATAACAAAAACAGATTATCTGGGTCATCATCACATTGCTGTTTGTGGGAGCTTGCTGTGCGCAAATTGGCTGCCACAAACAACAGTGACTACATTTCAAAAAGTACTTCAAAGAACATAAGAATTAGGAGCAGGAGTAGGCCATTCTGCCCCTCGAGCCTGCTCTGCCATTCACTAAGATCGTGGCTGATCTTCTACCTTAACTCCATCTTCCCGCACTATCCCCATAAACTTGATTCCCTTAATATCGAAAAGTCTATCAATCTCTGTCTTGAATATACTCAACAACTGAGCCTCCACAGCCCTCTGGGGTAGAGAATCCCAAAGATTTACCACCCTCTGAGTGAAGAAGTTTCTCCTCATCTCAGTCCTAAATGGCTGTCCCTGATTCTGAGACTGTGACCCCTGGTTCTAGACTCCCCCAGCCAGAGGAAGCATCCTCCCTGCATCTACCCTGTCAGAATTTTGTATGTTTCAATGAGATCACCTCTCATTCTTCTAAACTCTAGAGAATATAGGCCTAGTCTACTCAATCTCTCCTCATAGGACAATCCCCCCATCCCAGGAATCAGTCTGGTGAGCCTTCATTGCATTCCCCCCAAGGCAAGTATATCCTTTCTTAGGTAAGGAGACCAAAACTGCACACAATACTCTAGGTGCGGTCTCACCAGCTCCCTATATAATTGTAGTAAGACGTAATGAACGCAGGGATTCATAACGGGAAAAGTTGACTAGGAAATTATGGCAGCCGTAAGATTATTGACATATGGTGCACGATGTGCCACGGAATTAACTCCTGGTGTACTCACACGCTCGCATTAACTCCTGGTGTACTCACACGCTCGCATTAACTCCTGGTGTACTCACACGCTCGCATTAACTCGTAGACTTTCTCTGGACAACCCTCTGGCCGTTCCATCCTGTAATCCTTTTCCAACAGGTCATAAACTTGGGAAAGGTCGATTCCAGGGTACGGCGACATGCCGTATGTCGCAATCTCCCACAGGAGAACACCAAACGCTACAGGGAAATGAAACATCGCGTTCCATTAGTTCAGGTGTACAACACGGAAAGGGATCAATCCCTTTGCAGTAGTTCTATAACGTGTGCAGTAGCAGTACAACGATATACCATTAATCCCATTGTGAACACAATCACTAAGGAGGTGATTCTTAGTAAGATAATGGGACTAAAGGCAGATAAATCCCCTGGACCTGATGGCTTGCATCCTGGGGTCTTAAGAGAAGTAGCGGCAGGGATAGTGGATGCATTGGTTGTAATTTACCAAAATTCCCTGGATTCTGGGGAGGTCCCAGCAGATTAGAAAACTGCAAATGTAATGCCCTTATTTAAAAAAGGAGGCAGACAAAAAGCAGGAAACTATAGACCAGTTAGCCTAACATCTGTGGTTGGGAAAATGTTGGAGTCCATTATTAAAGACACAGTAGCAGGACATTTGGAAAAGCAAAATTCGGTCAGGCAGAGTCAGCATGGATTTATGAAGGGGAAGTCATGTTTGACAAATTTGCTGAAGTTCTTTGAAGATGTAACAAACAGGGTGGATAAAGGGGAGCCAGTGGATGTGGTGTATTTGGACTTCCAGAAGGCATTTGACAAGGTGCCACAAAAAAGGTTACTGCACAAGATAAAAGTTCACGGGGTTGGGGGTAATATATTAGCATGGATAGAGGATTGGCTAACTAACAGAAAACAGAGAGTCGGATAAATGGTTCATTCTCTTGGAAGAAGGGACTGAGTGTAACGTAGCCAAGTTTGCTGACGATACAAAGATGGGAGGAAAAGCAATGTGTGAGGAGGACACAAAAAATCTACAAAAGGACATAGACAGGCTAAGTAAGTGGGCAAAAATTTGGCAGATGGAATATAATGTTGGAAAGTGTGAGGTCATGCACTTTGGCAGAAAAAAAATCAAAGAGCAAGTTATTATTTAAATGGAGTAAGATTGCAAAGTGCCGCAGTACAGCGGGACCTGGGGGTACTTGTGCATGAAACACAAAAGGATAGTAGGTAGGTACAGCAAGTGATCAGGAAGGCCAATGGTATCTTGGCCTTTATTGCAAAGGGGATGGAGCATAAAAGCAGGGAAATCTTGCTACAGTTATACAGGGTATTGGTGAGGCCACACCTGGAATACTGCGTGCAGTTTTGGTTTCCATATTTACGAAAGGATATACTAGCTTTGGAGGCAGTTCAGAGAAGGTTCACTAGGTTGATTCCGGGGATGAGGGGGTTGACTTATGAGGAAAGGTTGAGTAGGTTGGGCCTCTACTCATTGGAATTCAGAAGAATGAGAGGTGATCTTATCGAAACATATAAGATTATGAGGGGGCTTGACAAGGTGGATGCAGAGAGGATGTTTCCACTGATGGGGAAGACTAGAACTAGAGGGCATAATCTTAGAATAAGGGGCCACCCATTTAAAACAGAGACGAGGAGAAATTTCTTCTCGCAGAGGGTTGCTAATCTGTGGAATTTGCTGCCTCAGAGAGCTGTGGAAGCTGGGACATTGAATACATTTAAGGCAGAAATAGTGTTTCTTAAACGATAAGGGGTTATGGGGAGCGGGCGGGGAAGTGGACCTGAGTCCATGATCTTGTTAAATGGTGGAGCAGGCTCGAGGGGCCGTATGGCCTACTCCTGCTCCTATTTCTTATGTTCTTATGAGACACACTGGTCCCCTTCACACAACTGAGAGTCAGAAATGCTCACATTACTGAAGATATTCAAGATAAACGGCAGGCTGACATAATTTCACAGATGTTGAGGGAATGTTTGGTGTCTTCAGGACCCCTTACAGTTAAAACAACGGGGGAGATTGAGATATGGATATTCTTCAATGTCTTCCCCATTATTTCTGTCCAAAAAATCAAGAATTTGTATAGCACCTTTCATGACCTCAGGATGTCCCAAAGTGCTTCACAGCCAATTAAGTACTTTTTGGAGTGTAGTCACTGTTTTAGGAAACGCAGCAGCCAATTTGCACACAGCAAGCTCCCACAAACAGCAATCTGTTTTAGTGATGTTGATTGAGGGATAAATATTGGCCAGGACACCGAGGATAACTCCGCTGCTCTTCTTCGGAATAGTGCCATGGGATTTTTTTTACACCCGAAAGACGGCACCTCCGACAGTGCAGCGCTCCCTCAGCACTGCACTGGGAGTGTCAGCCTAGATTTTTGCGCTCAAGTCTCTGGAGTGGGACTTGGACCCACAACCTTCTGACTCAGAGGCGAGAGAGTGTGCTGCCCACTGAGCCCCTGCTGACACTCATCAATGAGTACTGGCGACACAGTCGTGGGGTGATGGGACAGGAGTGGGGGTTGGAGAATGACTTGAAGGATTAACTGAACAATCACTCGAGGCTAAACAACACCAACTGCTGTTAATTCAGCTTCCTGACATTGTTGGAACTGACCAACACTCCTGCAGACACCAACCGTAATTAAGTCATCAGAACTCAACGTTAGAATTACAAAACACAACGTAAATGGGAGGGGCGGCCCAAGCTAATTGGAAGTCTGCTTTCTGCCGAGCTGTCCTTTCCCAAACCAGAATTCATAATCCCAGATGGTCTGTCCCTCCTAAAGCACTTACACGCCACACAAGAATTTTAACAGTGCGAATTGTAAATATGCAGCTGGAGCAACTGTGTCCTCACCCCACACGTCGGATTTGATTGAGAATTTGTTGTAGGCCAGGCTCTCCGGAGCAGTCCATTTAATGGGAAACTTCGCTCCAGCGTGCGCAGTGTACGTGTCCCCCGTCATCAGCCGGCTGAGGCCAAAGTCAGCCACTTTAACCAAGTGGTTCTCCCCTACAAGGCAGTTCCTAGCGGCGAGGTCCCTAGGAAAAGGTACAGGGAAGAATTAGATCCCCAGGAAAAGGTACATCATCAAAAATCGAGGAAGACTTGCTCCCACTCTAAAAGTGAGTTCTCAGGTGACTGTACAGTCCAATGCGGGAATTAGTCTCTGTCACAGAGAGTGAAGAGCTTAGATTTGTCCAAGCCTGTGTTATTTCAAAGACTGTATATCGTGACATCATTATTTCCAGCCAGAATGGGGATGATTGGGTAATTCCCCCGTCAATCTGTGCTGCAGTGACTGGGGTTGATTTTAGGCACATCATTTGTTTTGTGTGACCTTTCTCCACTCACTGCATTCTGCTGGAGAAATAACCCTGCTGCAGTCGGGAGACTTTGCTGTAGTTTCGGTCAGGAGTTCTGTTTGCTGTACTTCGTGCGGACTCTTTTTAGATAGACTCTGCTGAGTAAATAGACTGTTTGCTGTAGTGCGTTGTTAAACAGACCCAGTTTCCAGTATAGACCGACCGACGAGAGCCCTGCCATAAATCTCGCCCCACCTCCGACTCGCTGGCCGACACACCGGCCTTTACAGTGCTGCTCACTGGCCGATACAGTGCCGCTCACTGGCCGATACAGTGCTGCTCACTGGCCGACACAGTGCTGCTCACTGGCCCACACAGTGCCGCTCACTGGCCTTCACAGTGCTGCTCACTGGTCTTCACAGTGCCGCTCACTGGCCCACACAGTGCTGCTCACCGGCCTTCACAGTGCTGCTCACTGGCCCACACAGTGCTGCTCACTGGCCTTCACAGTGCTGCTCACCGGCCTTCACAGTGCTGCTCACTGGCCCACACAGTGCTGCTCACTGGCCTTCACAGTGCTGCTCACCGGCCTTCACAGTGCCGCTCACTGGCCCACACAGTGCCGCTCACTGGCCTTCACAGTGCTGCTCACTGGCCCACACAGTGCTGCTCACTGGCCTTCAGTGCCGCTCACTGGCCTTCACAGTGCCGCTCACTGGCCTTCACAGTGCCGCTCACTGGCCTTCACAGTGCTGCTCACTGGCCGATACAGTGCTGCTCACTGGCCTTCACAGTGCTGCTCACTGGCCGATACAGTGCTGCTCACTGGCCTTCACAGTGCCGCTCACTGGCCGATACAGTGCCGCTCACTGGCCGACACAGTGCCGCTCACTGGCCGATACAGTGCCGCTCACTGGCCTTCACAGTGCTGCTCACTGGCCTTCACAGTGCTGCTCACTGGCCGATACAGTGCTGCTCACTGGCCTTCACAGTGCCGCTCACTGGCCGATACAGTGCCGCTCACTGGCCGACACAGTGCCGCTCACTGGCCTTCACAGTTCTGCTCACTGGCCTTCACAGTGCCGCTCACTGGCCTTCACAGTGCCGCTCACTGGCCGATACAGTGCCGCTCACTGGCCGACACAGTGCCGCTCACTGGCCGACACAGTGCCGCTCACTGGCCTTCACAGTGCCGCTCACTGGCCGACACAGTGCCGCTCACTGGCCGACACAGTGCTGCTCACTGGCCAACACAGTAGTGTCACTGCTCACTGTGTATTTTAAATCATTTACCAATAGCGGACATGGTATCAATCTAAAAATCCAGGCAAAAGTGTTCACGGCACAATCTCGAATGCTGTGCTCTATACCACAAGGAGTTTAAAAATAAGTTTGAAGCGTGACAATGCGCTGCAGCGAATCACAGTCCTGCGCGGTGAAATTAATCACACCCCGCTAAGATTCTCGGGCCCTACCTGTGAATGAAATTTTTCTTCTCCAAATACTCCATCGCAGAGGATATCTGAGTTGCCATGTATAGCAGTACAACAGCATTCACCTCCTCC